>NW_026877169.1:0-212423 GCF_032173495.1 Musca vetustissima | reverse complement strand
TTGTAAAATCCACGCCTATTGGTCTTAAGAAATTTCTTTATAAAATCCACGCCTATTGGTCTTAAGAAATTTCTTTATAAAATCCACGCCTATTGGTCTTAAGAAATTTCTTTATAAAATCCACGCCTATTGGTCTTAAGAAATTTCTTTATAAAATCCACGCCTATTGGTCTTAAGAAATTTCTTTATAAAATCCACGCCTATTGGTCTTAAGAAATTTCTTTATAAAATCCACGCCTATTGGTCTTAAGAAATTTCTTTATAAAATCCACGCCTATTGGTCTTAAGAAATTTCTTTATAAAATCCACGCCTATTGGTCTTAAGAAATTTCTTTATAAAATCCACGCCTATTGGTCTTAAGAAATTTCTTTATAAAATCCACGCCTATTGGTCTTAAGAAATTTCTTTATAAAATCCACGCCTATTGGTCTTAAGAAATTTCTTTATAAAATCCACGCCTATTGGTCTTAAGAAATTTCTTTATAAAATCCACGCCTATTGGTCTTAAGAAATTTCTTTATAAAATCCACGCCTATTGGTCTTAAGAAATTTCTTTATAAAATCCACGCCTATTGGTCTTAAGAAATTTCTTTATAAAATCCACGCCTATTGGTCTTAAGAAATTTCTTTATAAAATCCACGCCTATTGGTCTTAAGAAATTTCTTTATAAAATCCACGCCTATTGGTCTTAAGAAATTTCTTTATAAAATCCACGCCTATTGGTCTTAAGAAATTTCTTTATAAAATCCACGCCTATTGGTCTTAAGAAATTTCTTTATAAAATCCACGCCTATTGGTCTTAAGAAATTTCTTTATAAAATCCACGCCTATTGGTCTTAAGAAATTTCTTTATAAAATCCACGCCTATTGGTCTTAAGAAATTTCTTTATAAAATCCACGCCTATTGGTCTTAAGAAATTTCTTTATAAAATCCACGCCTATTGGTCTTAAGAAATTTCTTTATAAAATCCACGCCTATTGGTCTTAAGAAATTTCTTTATAAAATCCACGCCTATTGGTCTTAAGAAATTTCTTTATAAAATCCACGCCTATTGGTCTTAAGAAATTTCTTTATAAAATCCACGCCTATTGGTCTTAAGAAATTTCTTTATAAAATCCACGCCTATTGGTCTTAAGAAATTTCTTTATAAAATCCACGCCTATTGGTCTTAAGAAATTTCTTTATAAAATCCACGCCTATTGGTCTTAAGAAATTTCTTTATAAAATCCACGCCTATTGGTCTTAAGAAATTTCTTTATAAAATCCACGCCTATTGGTCTTAAGAAATTTCTTTATAAAATCCACGCCTATTCATTCTTAACTGTCATTTCGTTTTACCTTCGGAAACACATTCCACTTTCATTTCCCCTCAAGTCAGAAAATTGAATAACTCTCACCAAGATTCAATTAAACTGAACTAAAATATGATATTATTTAATTAAGCTTCGCCAATGACCTTATCAAAATTTATTAACTAATAATTCTTGCAACTAACCAACCGACCGGCCGACCAGTTATGTGAAAGTTAAAGAATTAACTTAATTTTCACTGACATCATTTCATTACTACAACTACTCTCCTTCAATCATAATAAAGTTTGTTTTAGACCATCTAATGGCATGTAAGTGAATCCATAGGTATGTGTATGTGTGCACGCATACTCATAAAATTAGATATATGCAGCGGATACTACGTGCCCATCATGAATTCGCCATAATGAAATTGAACGGGGGCGAGTGGGACATCTATATTCCACGTTAACAGTGGCAAATTATCATCATAATCATCAAAACAATCATATCCATAACAGCAACAACAATACCTTCGCCGACAACAACACACGTATATTCACATACCAACACACATACACTAACATCTAACTAAACCTAGAAGAACTAACGCGGCCGCCACATTTTCATAGCCGTTGTCATTATTGAAATCCTTAAATATCGTGCACGGACCCGAACGAACGTCCAAAAATCTATATTCCATCTCACATTTGGTAAATTGAGTTGTTCAATTAGTCGGCACACATATAAGTAGTGCAGGTAGATAGACATCCATACAACAATATACAGATAGGTGTGTATGGGTGTGTGCACTCAGTTAATTACACTCAAAAAATTGGTTGATATCGTGATGATGACTCACTGATATTTAATCAAAGGGAAGACGAAACGACTGAAAATTAGACGCTTTGAGGTTCGGAAATTCGTACTAAGAATGTTCGAATTAAAAATGTAGGAAAGGTACTGTATGCTACTAAATTTAGAGCATTTTTTATACAAAAGGAAACGAGATAGACACATGATTCCTTGGAGAATATGCATAGAATCGCTTTTTAAGTCGATTTATGCATGCCCGTCTGTCCGTCCGTCCATGTATTTTTGTTAACAAAGTACAGGTCGCATTTGTGCTCCGATTTGAGTGAAATTTGGCTCAGTTCACTTATTTGGCCCAAAGACGAACCCTATTGAAATTGGGAAAAATCGGTTCAGATTTAGATATAGCTCCCATATATAGCATTTCCACATTAAATGAAACCTTTTACAAATTAAATGAACCCTTTTCCAAATTAAATGAAACCTTTTCCAAATTAAATGAAACCTTTTCCAAATTAAATGAAACATTTTCCAATTGAAATGAAACATTTTACAAATAGAATGAAACCTTTTCCAATTTAAATGAAACCTTTTACAAATAGAATGAAACTTTTTCCAAATTAAATGAAACCTTTATTCTTATCTAAGGAAATATAATATTTGCACTAATTTTAAACCAATATTTGAAAATTAAATCAAAGAATATTAACAAATATTGTTGTATGGCTATGTAATTAACATAAATATTCTTTAATTCGGTGTGATTTCATTTAATATCTTTACTACATAAAACTAAATAAATAGTAATACAAACTGGGGTATTTCTTGACATTTTAATAAATAAATATTTAAGAACAGGAATTGAATACCCGGTCCTAAATGCGAAATACATATTTGACTTAATAAATTGTTGATGATAAGGTAACAGCTTATCTTAATGAAGGGGTTCCCGACTTGCAGCTTGTGGGATTTTCAAAACCATGTCCATAACGTAGTTAGAACAATCTTGCCGAGTAAGCTTTTGAATACTTCGCTCGATTACATCAACAATGTTATGTTCCATTGAAACGTCACACAGCTCAGCTCTTGGACATAATTTTTTTATTTTTGAAAATGCATTTTCGATTGGATTTAGCATTGGAGAATAAGGCGGTAAGAATTTAAGGTTGCATCTTTTGGATTCGATCAAATTTTTTATGTCATGTCGCTTGTGTATTTGAGCGTTATTTTCCAACTCTGGATTGATTTTCTCAAAAAAAAAAAAATCTATAAATAATTTAAATCTGTCTGCATTGACACTGGAATTAGAAACGATTGTGTGATGTACAACTCCCGCGTTGTTTATTGCGCAATTATAGTGACATTACGACCTCTGACCGTAGGCAACACAATGTGTGCTCTTGTTCCTTGTCTTGAACGGGCTTGGGTTCTTCGTATGTGAAGATTAAATCCACACTCATCAATGAATATTAATTTTTCTCCTTGTTGGGGTAACCATTTTGTAAAGTCTTGAGCATATTATTGTCTCAAGCCTAATGTTCTGGAGTCATTCTTTCGTTCTATTTCAATAGAGGCCATCTTAAACGTAATTTTTAATTTCCGTAATCCATATTCTATGCAGCTTGTGGAAATATTTATATAATTTTCTCTCAACAGTTTAATTTTTTTTTTGGCTTTGAGGGTAATTCTAGGTTGACTTTCTATATAGAACTCGATCAGACTTAAAACTTGTGGTGTCAACAACTTATTTCTATTTCCTCCACGCTTATTTTCCTTCAATGTTCCAAAATTTTGTTTGTATCTTCTTATAAATGTTTTTTCGGAATTTATGTTTATGCAGGTCGGGAACCCCTTCATTAAGATAAGCAGTTACCTTATCACAGGGACGTACGCAGGGGGGCGGCCCGGGGGGCCCGGGCCCCCCCCCCCGAAATGAAATTTTTTCACAGTAAATGTATGTCTGCAACAGCGATTTTTTTCATTTTGTACTACCGGGCCCCCCCCCCCCCCCCGAAATGAAATCCTGTGTACGTTGCTGCCTTATCATCAACAATTTATTAAGTCAAATATGTATTTCGCATTTAGGACCGGGTATTCAATTCCTGTTCTTAAATATTTATTTATTAAAATGTCAAGAAATACCCCAGTTTGTATTACTATTTATTTAGTTTTATGTAGTAAAGATATTAAATGAAATCACACCGAATTAAAGAATATTTATGTTAATTACATAGCCATATTTGTTAATATTCTTTGATTTAATTTTCAAATATTGGTTTAAAATTAGTGCAAATATTATATTTCCTTAGATAAGAATAAAGGTTTCATTTAATTTGGAAAAAGTTTCATTCTATTTGTAAAAGGTTTCATTTCAATTGGAAAAGGTTTCATTCTATTTGTAAAAGGTTTCATTTAATTTGGAAAAGGTTTCATTTCAATTGGAAAAGGTTTCATTTAATTTGGAAAAGGTTTCATTTAATTTGGAAAAGGTTTCATTTAATTTGGAAAAGGGTTCATTTAATTTGTAAAAGGTTTCATTTAATGTGGAAATGCTATATATTTTCGTCCGATTTTAGGTAAATAGTGCACAAAGTCCCTATATTTCCTTCGATTTGCACGAAATTTGGCATAGCGTACTGAATTAAGCCTAGAACGATGTGTGTTAAATTTCGTGAAAATCGGTTCAGATTTAGATATAGCTCCCATATATATTTTCGTCCGATTTTAGGTAAATAGTGCACCAAAGTCCCTATATATCCTTCGATTTGCACGAAATTTGGCATAGCGTACTGAATTAAGCCTAGAACGATGTGTGTTAAATTTCGTGAAAATCGGTTCAGATTTAGATATAGCTCCCTTATATATTTTCGTCCGATTTTAGGTAAATAGTGCACCAAATTCCCTATATATCCTTGGATTTGCACGAAATTTGGCACAGCGTACTAAATTAAGTCTAGAAAGATGTGTTTTAAATTTCGTGAAAATCGGTTCAGATTTAGATATAGCTCCCTTATATATTTTCGTCCGATTTAATGTAAATGGTGTACCAAAGTCCCTCCATATCCTTCGATTTGCACGAAATTTAGCATAGCGTACTGAATTAAGTCTAGAAAGATGTGTTTTAAATTTCGTGAAAATCGGTTCAGATTTAGATATAGCTCCCTTATATATTTTCTTCCGATTTTATGTAAATGGTGCACCAAAGTCCCTATATATCCTTCCGTTTGCCCGAACTTTGGATTTGTAAGTAAATGAAGAACTCAAAATGTGGCCGAATGCTGAAATAAGTGTAACCAAACATGTGACAAGTTTCGATGAAATCGGTTTAGATTTCGATATTTTGCTTTAAATTTAATTACATAATTTTGTCCCTTTGTAAGAAGCAACTCTATATCTGACCAAAATTTAGTATAGGTTGCAGAATGACGTGTGTAATTTCATGTTAATGGTCCTTCAAAAATGCGACGACTGTTAAGATTCCCTCTGGTTGATATACCCAAAGTGGTGAAGGGTATCATATAGTCGGCCCCGTCCGACTTTACTACTTTCCTTACTGGTTATTACACACTCTCCAATTAAATGGACATCACTATAGAGATCGCAATATTTAAGATAGAGCTTTGAAATTTTGCTACTATCATTGGATCACCATAAGCTGCGCTTAAAAACAGATTTACAAGCGCGTCGATCTTGTGCACATCTCATCCAATTTGAAGGACCTTTTTCCGAGATGTTGTCCATTTGTCGACCATTTCCGAAATATTCCAGCCAACGTAGTCGCTGCAGCTCGATACGTCCGACTATGTCGATGCCAGAGAATAGATGGTACTACTCATCGGTCATTCGACAGTGATATTCACCGTCGACGCTGATCCGCCTATAAATCTTCCGGATAAATTTTCTGCAAGAGTTGTCTCATCTCCTTGAGCAAGTACCCATGCTTCAGATCCATAAAACTTTCTTACTTACTGACGGATGTTCCATAAGTCGATCTTAAAAAAGATTTCCACGCGCGTCGATCTTGTGCGCATCTTATCCAATTTGAAAGCCCATTTTCCAATATTTTGTTTTCCATTTGATCTTTCCATCAGATTCGTGGCCTTCCCTTTCTGCGTGGGCCATCACTTGGCTTTCTTCATATGCCTTTTGAGCTGGGGCATCCTCATCTATTCTCACACCATGGCCCAGCCAACATAGTCGCTGCAGCTCGACACGTCTGACTATGTAGATGTCAGAGAATAGATGCTATAGCTCATGGTTCATTCGACGGTGATATTCACCACCAATATTGATCTGGCGAGAGGTGACCCTGATTTTGAGTTGTTTATTCAGACCAACACTATTCTCCTCCGGATTTCAAAGCTATAAAATCCTTTACTATCGTTTACGATGGTCCGAGTCTACTTGACATCTTGCTCATATTTACATCTTGTATGACCTTTGTCAGCTGGATGTTAAAACCAGTAAGGAAAGTAGTAAAGTCGGACGGGCCGACTATATGATACCCTTCACCACTATGGGTATATTAAACAGGACTATTATCATGAAATTGTATGAAACATGTCATTCGTTTGTTACAATGGAACAAAAGTATGTAAATCGAATTCAAACAAATATCAATAGGTCATCCGTTGAGCTAGGTCTGTACTTCTAGAAAACCCAACTACGTTATTCTATGCTCAATTTTGTACGTTGTGCAGAATTTGATGTCAATCTAACAAATATTAGGAATTTGATGCACAATTTACTTATATATGGATGCTATATCCAAATATGAACCGATTTCAACGAAACTTGTCACAGGTTAGGTTATACTAATTTCAGTACCTTTTGTTCCTATCAGCCATATATTGGTTCCTTGGTGCGTTAATTACTTAAAATCAATCTATAATATAAGGACCTATATCTAAATCTCAACCGTTTTTCACTAAACTTGGCACACATTATTCTGGATTAAATTCAAAACGCTATGCAACATAAGAACTTGGTACATTATTTAGATTAAATCGGACGAAAATATATATATCAAGAGCTGAATCCAGCAGTACGTTATGCCAAATTTCGTGCAAATCGAAAGATATATAGGGACTTTGGTGTACCATTTACATGAAATCGGACGAAACTATATATGGGAGCTATATCTAAATCTGGACCGATTTTCACGAAGCATACCAGACATCATTCTAGGCTCCATTCAGTACGTTATGCCAAATTTCGTGCAAATCGAAAGATATATAGGGACTTTGGTGTACCATTTACATGAAATCGGACGAAACTATATATGGGAGCTATATCTAAATCTGGACCGATTTTCACGAAACTTGGCAGACATCACTCTATGCTCAATTCAGTACGTTATCCCAAATTTCGTGCAAATCGAATGATATATAGGGATTTTGGTGCACCATTTACATGAAATCGGACGAAAATATATATGGGAGCTATATCTAAATCTGGACCGATTTTCATGAAACTTGGCAGACATCACTCCAGGTTCAATTCAGTACTTTACGCCAAATTTCGTGCAAATCGAAAGATATATAGGGATTTTGGTGCACCATTTACATGAAATCGGACGAAACTATATATGGGAGCTATATCTAAATCTGTACCGATTTTTACGAAATTTGGCAGACATAACTCTAGGCTCAATTCAGTACGTTATACCAAATTTCGTGCAAATCGAAAGATATATAGGGAATTTGGTGCACCATTTACATGAAATCGGACGAAACTATATATGGGAGCTATATCTAAATCTGGACCGATTTTCATGAAATTTGGCAGACTTCACTCTAGGCCCAATTCAGTACATTATACCAAATTTCGTGCAAATCGAAAGATATATAGGGCCTTGGGTACACCATTTCCATTAAATCGGACGAAAATATATATGGGAGCTATATCTAAATCTGAACCGATTTTTCCCAATTTCAATAGGGTTCGTCCTTGGGTCAAACAAATGAGCTGTGCCAAATTTCATCCAATTCGGATCATAAATGCGACCTGTACTTTGCTCACAAAAATACATGGACAGACGGACACCGGACATGCTTAAATCGACTTAAAAAGTATATATGCATATTCTCAAAAGGAACCATGGGTCTATCTCGTTTCCTTTTGCCTGTTACAAACATATGCACAAAGACATAATACTGTGGTACAGAGTGTGGTGAAGGGTATAAAGATCACACGACAAACTGTCACCTTGTCTGAATCCTCGTTCGGTATTAAAGGGCTCTGAGTGCTCGTTAAAAGTTATCCTGTAGTAATGCCAAACACAGAAATGGCTTTAAACATCTCTGAGCGGACAGGGCTGTAAAATGCGGCTTTGTATTCGTGGGTTTTTCCCGGATTTGGAAAAAACCCACGTGGATTTGGTGGATTTGACAGATCTGAAGCCGCATTGGTATGGTCCAATAATGTCATTGACCATTGGCTTTAGTCGTTCACACAGCGCGCTTGATATGCCTTTAAAAGTGGTGGGGAGGAGACTAATTCCTCTATAGTTGGCACATATCGTCTTGCCTCCGATTTTGTGCACGGGATACAGGATGCTGAGGTTCCAATCATTGGGCGTGTATTCCTCTAGCCAAATTGTACTAATCAGTTGGTTCATGCTCCTGATCAGTTTCTGACCACCGGCCTTGAATAGCTTGGCTGGTAATCTATCGGCACCTGCTGTTTAATAATTCTTCAGCCGATTAATTACTCCTCTGACGTCATCTTGGCTAGGTGGTATACACCTCTTATTGGTTCTTAGATATCTTCTTCACCGTTACTATTTGATACCAGAAGTTTTGCAAAATTCTCCTTACAGATCCTCAGTACGCTCTCTGTATCTGTCACCAGGTTTCCTTTTTCATCTTTACAGGAGGATGTGTCTGCACCAAAGCCTTCGGTTTGGCGTTTTACTCGTTGGAAAACTTTTCGGACTTCATTCTGACTCCTGTAAATCTTTATTTGCTCCCACTCACGTTTTTCTTGTTTTTTTTCCTCTTTTGTTAGAAAATACGTTTCTCCTCTCTCCCGATAATTCTCCATCGAATTACGTGCAGGGTTGCCCTATACGCTGCATTTTTCACATCACTAAAATTACGACACTCCTGATCATACCATGGTTTTCTTGATGGTGGTTTTCGGTACCCAATTCTATGCTATTGTGCTTCTATACTATTATCGGGACAAAAAGAGCTTTGGGTAAATTGAGCGGATTAGGCTTCTGCCATCTGTTTTGTTTGCAGCTTTTCGACGTCGAATTTCCTTGGTACGTTATATCGGACCTTTGCTGCTACATTAAGACGGGTTCGTACCTTGGCTGCCACAAGGTAATGGTCCGAATCGATATTTGCTCTTCGTATCGATCGAACGTCTAAAACACTGGAATGCCTTCTGTCTATTACAACATGATAAATTTGATTTCTGGTTGCTTGATCAGGAGAAATCCAAGTGGTCTTGTGTATATCGAGATGCTTGAATCTGGAGCTGCTAACTACCATATTTTGCTGTCGCGATGATGTAGAAGAACTTCGCTTTTATACGGATTATAGCAATTCGCTCATATACTGGAGTGAATCTGGTGACGAGGCCTTTTATTATCTATTTCCATCACATTTCCTGTAAGGCAATAATATTTTTTAAACCCTCAACCATAGTATGGAGGGTATATTAGTTTTGTTTTTCCGTTTGTAATTCATCAAAATAATCATTTCCGATCAGCGTAAAATTCTATGAGGAATTAAGCTTGTCCGTCCGTCTTTTGTAATCACAAGCATCTAAATGAATTGAGATAGATCGCCAACATTTTGCAGGCAGGTCAAGTTCGAAGATGGGCTATATCAATCCACTTTTAGGCATAGCTTCCATATAAGGGTACCCCCCAATTTTCGGTATTTTGAAGTAATTAAGCCCATTTTCAACCGAATTCGCTGAAATTTGGTACTTTGAGTTATTATTGGGTAGCAAATCTCCCCACTTAAAATTATAAATATAGGTTCATTTTTCGGATAGCCTCCATATAAGGGTACCACCAATTTTCGGCATTTTGGGGGTTTTGATCGCATTTTTCGACCGAATTGGCTGCAATTTAGTCCTTTGGGTAGCAAATCTCCCCACAAAAAATTATAAATATAGACCAATTTTTTATAATTGTACCCCCCAATTTTCGGTATTTTGGAGTTGAATTCGCTGAAATTTTGGGTTCTTATTTTATACCAAAATTACTCCACTAAAAATTATAAATATAGGTCCACTTTTCACGGTCCACGGTACCCCCAAATTTTCGGTTCTAATCGTATTTTTCAACCGAATTGGCGGTAATTTAGTACTCTGAGTTCTTATTGTGTAGCAAATTTCTCCAACAAAAATCGGTTTATATTTAGATGTAGATCCCATATATATTTTCGTTCGATTTAAAGTAAATGGTGCACCAAAGTCCCTATATTTGCACGAAATTTTTCACAATGTATTGATTTCAGCCTAGAATGATATAGCTTCCATAGATATTTTCGTCTGATTTTATATAAATGGTGCACCAAAGTGCCTATATACCTTTCGATTTGCACGAATTATTGCACAATGTACTGATTTAGCCTAGAATGATGTGTGCTAAGTTTCGTGAAAATCGGTTCGGTTATTTTCGTCCAATTTTAGGTAAATAGTGCAATAAAGTCCCTTTGTATCCTTCGATTTCCACGAAATTTGGCATAGTGTACTGATTTGAGTCTAGAATGATGAGTGGTAAGTTTCGGGAAATCGGTTCAGATTTGGATATAGCTCCCATATATACTTTCGTCCGATTTTATATAAATGGTGCACCAAAGTCCCTATATAACTTTCGATTTGCACAAAATTTGACATAGCGAACTGAATTATGTTTAGAACGATAAATGTTAAGATTCATGAAAATCGGTTCAGATTTAGATATAGCTCTAACATATATTTTCTTACGATTTATGGTTAATGGTGAACCGAATTTGGCATAGCTTATTGAATTGAGTCTAGAATGATGTGTGATTTGTTTCGTGAAAATCGAATGTGTGCTAAGTTTCGTGAAAATCGGTTCAGATTTACATATAACCCTATATATATTTCGTCCGATTTTATGTAATTGGTGCACCAAAGTCCGAATATATTTTTCGATTTTCACGATTTTCTTTGAGCTTAAAACATGACAAAACGCTTTCTCCTTTATTCATGTGTGTGTGCATGTGTATGTTTGTTCGAGCATTTTTGCTTGTGTGCGTGTGTGTGCTACCTGATGTATAATTGATATTAATTAATGACGATTCCTCTTGTCGATGTACTTTGCATTTTCAATCGAAAATTAAAGATGCTCAAAATCATGTTTCCCGAATACTATCACACAAGTGTATTTCCACTTAAATGACCATAATCTGCTGGGTGCTGGTCGTGGTTATTCATGTCATAACCATCAGCATCGTTGTCATCAACGATAAGTAGTAACTAACTATAGTACAAGAAAATATTCTACACAGAAAAAAAATCTCAACTCCTACGAATAAAGGAAATTGAAGATCTTCGTACCAAACATCAGGCTCTATATAAAAATATATACGCATAAAAGAGTAATGTGACTTAACGATGCATCAACGCCCAGACGAAATGGCTGAAGCTAGAATCTTGAACTTTTGGCTGAGGGTCTCTCTTAGTCGAAAGGTGGCAGATAAGCCTGGGTTTTTGGAAATTCGTACTAGAACGGTACGAAAAGTACTAAACGTGATACCATTTGTATTTGGGGAACCGGTAGAGCTAGAACTCTTAAATGAAATGCGAGCACTCAGAATAACAAATGTGGCACGTTGTACAGAACAGGCGCAGTTTTCACTTTGGCGGATATACTCAAGAAGTACAAAGCCGATATTATTATGGTTAGGGACAGGCGTAAGTAAATCAGACGATTACGCACTGTATTATAGCTGCCATGAAACGAGACATGAATTTGGCTGCGGATTTATGGTTAACAGAAGAATAAAAGACCTCGTCTCCAGATTCACTCCAGTAGATGAGCGAATTACTATAATCCGTATAAAAGCAAAGTTATTCTACATCAGTCTTATTTGCGCCCATGTTCCGACCGAAGACAAAGATGAGCAGACCAAAGACATATTGTACGAGCGCCCAGAAACACCATATGACATTTAAATTCTGCTAAGAGACTTTAAGGCAAAAATCGGAAGGGAAAATATCTTTGGCCCCACCGTCGGAAAATTCAGCCTTCATGAGGAAACAGCCGACAACGGCATGAGGTTGGTTGACTTCGCGGCAGCAAAAAATATGGTAGTTAGCAGCATCAGATTTAAGCATCTCGAATACACAAGGCCACTTGGATTTCTTCCGATCGAGAAATCAAATCGATCATATTGAGAAAGACGGAAGCCATTCATCCAGTGTTTTAAACGTTCGATCGATACGAGGAGCGAATATCGATTCGGACCATTACCTTGTAGCAGCCAAGGTTCGCACTCGCATGGAAACTCGACGTCGAAAAGCTGCAAACACAACAGGTAGCCAAAAGCAACACTTGGGTACCAAAAACCACCATCAAGAAACCCACGGTACGATCAGGAGTGTCGTAATGCTACTGATGTGAAAAACGCAGCATATAGGGCAACCCTGCACACAGTAGCAACACGTAATGTGATGGAGAATTATCGGGAGAGAGAGGAGATACGTATTTTCTTGAAAATGAAAAAAGAACAAGAAAAACATGAGCGTGTACAGGAGTCAGAATGAAGTCCGGAAATTTTACCAATGAGAAAACACCAAACCGAAGTTTTTGGTGCAGGCACATCCTCCTCTAGAGGAGGAAACCTGGTGACAGATACAGACAGCCAAGGTTCGCACTCGCATGGAAACTCGACGTCGAAAAGCTGCAAACACAACAGGTAGCCAAAAGCAACACTTGGGTACCAAAAACCACCATCAAGAAACCCATGGTACGATCAGGAGGGTCGTAATGCTACTGATGTGAAAAACGCAGCGTATAGGGCAACCCTGCACACAGTAGCAACACGTAATGTGATGGAGAATAATCGGGAGAGAGAGGAGATACGTATTTTCTTGAAAATGAAAAAAAGAACAAGAAAAACATGAGCGTGTACAGGAGTCAGAATGAAGTCCGGAAATTTGACCAATGAGAAAACACCAAACCGAAGTTTTTGGTGCAGGCACATCCTCCTCTAGAGGAGGAAACCTGGTGACAGATACAGACAGCGTGTTGAGGATCTGGAAGGAGCATTTTGAAAAGCTTCTGGTATCAAATAGTGGCAGTGAAGAAGATACCCCAGAACCAATAAGAGATGACGGTATAGAGTGCATACCACCTAGCTAAGATGGGGTCATAATAGCAATTAATCGGCTCAATAGCATTAAAGCAGCAGGATCCGATGGGTTACCAGCCGAACTATTCAACATTGGTGGTCAGATGCTGGTCAGGAGCATGCACCAGCTGATTAGTACAATTTGGCTAGAGGAATGCATGAACAATGATTGGAACCTCAGCATCCTATGTCCTATGCAAATCCACCATTGACCAGATTTTTCTATCTGCGCCAAATCCTGGAAAAGACCCACGAAAACACATCAACACATACCACCTATTCGTCGACTATAAAGTCGCATTCGACTGCCCTATCCGTTCTGAGGTTTTTAAAGTCATGTCTGCGTTCGGCATTCCTGCAAAATTAATACGGTTACGCAGGATAACTTTAAGTGGCACAAGGTCAGCTGTTAAAGTCGGAAAGGACCTATCGGATCCCTTCAATACCGAACGAGGATCCAGACAAGGTGACAGTTGGTCGTGTGATCTTTTTAACATCCTGCTGGAAAAGGTCATACGAGACGCAAAGGTAAACAGAAATGGCACCCTGTACACCAAACAACACATGTTACTCGACTACGCTGATGACATCGATATAATGGGTCGAACATTGCGAGCGGTAACAGCCACCTTTTAACAAATTGAGAAGGAGTCTACTAAAGTGGGTCAGGCAGTAAATGGCGAATGGCACAAGACGTCCAGTAGACTCGGATCAACTGTGGAACTTGAGAACTACAGCTTCGAAGTTGTTAAAGAATTTATATACCTTGATACCACCATAAATAGAACGAATGGCATCAATTTTGAAATTCGGAGAAGTATTGTGATGACCAACAGATACTACTATGGTCTAAGTAAGTAGTTTAGAAACAAGGCCACCTCCCGCGCCAGACCAAACTCACACTCTACAAGACGCTGATACTGCCCGTGCTGTTTTATGGATCTGAAGCATGGGTGGCTAGGCCATGTTGTGCGAATGAATAAGAATACCCCACCTATAAAGGCATATAGCGAGCCCCCTTCACGCAGAAGGGGAAGGCCACGAATTAGATGGAAAGCAATGAATAGCAATTTGGAAGGAGAATAAAAGACCTCGTCTCCAGATTCACTCCAGTAGATGAGCGAATTACTATAATCCGTATAAAAGCAAAGTTATTCTACATCAGTCTTATTTGCGCCCATGTTCCGACCGAAGACAAAGATGAGCAGACCAAAGACATATTGTACGAGCGCCCAGAAACACCATATGACATTTAAATTCTGCTAAGAGACTTTAAGGCAAAAATCGGAAGGGAAAATATCTTTGGCCCCACCGTCGGAAAATTCAGCCTTCATGAGGAAACAGCCGACAACGGCATGAGGTTGGTTGACTTCGCGGCAGCAAAAAATATGGTAGTTAGCAGCATCAGATTTAAGCATCTCGAATACACAAGGCCACTTGGATTTCTTCCGATCGAGAAATCAAATCGATCATATTGAGAAAGACGGAAGCCATTCATCCAGTGTTTTAAACGTTCGATCGATACGAGGAGCGAATATCGATTCGGACCATTACCTTGTAGCAGCCAAGGTTCGCACTCGCATGGAAACTCGACGTCGAAAAGCTGCAAACACAACAGGTAGCCAAAAGCAACACTTGGGTACCAAAAACCACCATCAAGAAACCCACGGTACGATCAGGAGTGTCGTAATGCTACTGATGTGAAAAACGCAGCATATAGGGCAACCCTGCACACAGTAGCAACACGTAATGTGATGGAGAATTATCGGGAGAGAGAGGAGATACGTATTTTCTTGAAAATGAAAAAAGAACAAGAAAAACATGAGCGTGTACAGGAGTCAGAATGAAGTCCGGAAATTTTACCAATGAGAAAACACCAAACCGAAGTTTTTGGTGCAGGCACATCCTCCTCTAGAGGAGGAAACCTGGTGACAGATACAGACAGCCAAGGTTCGCACTCGCATGGAAACTCGACGTCGAAAAGCTGCAAACACAACAGGTAGCCAAAAGCAACACTTGGGTACCAAAAACCACCATCAAGAAACCCATGGTACGATCAGGAGTGTCGTAATGCTACTGATGTGAAAAACGCAGCATATAGGGCAACCCTGCACACAGTAGCAACACGTAATGTGATGGAGAATAATCGGGAGAGAGAGGAGATACGTATTTTCTTGAAAATGAAAAAAAGAACAAGAAAAACATGAGCGTGTACAGGAGTCAGAATGAAGTCCGGAAATTTGACCAATGAGAAAACACCAAACCGAAGTTTTTGGTGCAGGCACATCCTCCTCTAGAG
Organism: Musca vetustissima; assembly: GCF_032173495.1. Lineage (NCBI taxonomy): Eukaryota > Metazoa > Arthropoda > Insecta > Diptera > Muscidae > Musca > Musca vetustissima. The sequence goes on along the minus strand of NW_026877169.1, from coordinate 196,677 downwards.
GAGGAAACCTGGTGACAGATACAGACAGCGTGTTGAGGATCTGGAAGGAGCATTTTGAAAAGCTTCTGGTATCAAATAGTGGCAGTGAAGAAGATACCCCAGAACCAATAAGAGATGACGGTATAGAGTGCATACCACCTAGCTAAGATGGGGTCATAATAGCAATTAATCGGCTCAATAGCATTAAAGCAGCAGGATCCGATGGGTTACCAGCCGAACTATTCAACATTGGTGGTCAGATGCTGGTCAGGAGCATGCACCAGCTGATTAGTACAATTTGGCTAGAGGAATGCATGAACAATGATTGGAACCTCAGCATCCTATGTCCTATGCAAATCCACCATTGACCAGATTTTTCTATCTGCGCCAAATCCTGGAAAAGACCCACGAAAACACATCAACACATACCACCTATTCGTCGACTATAAAGTCGCATTCGACTGCCCTATCCGTTCTGAGGTTTTTAAAGTCATGTCTGCGTTCGGCATTCCTGCAAAATTAATACGGTTACGCAGGATAACTTTAAGTGGCACAAGGTCAGCTGTTAAAGTCGGAAAGGACCTATCGGATCCCTTCAATACCGAACGAGGATCCAGACAAGGTGACAGTTGGTCGTGTGATCTTTTTAACATCCTGCTGGAAAAGGTCATACGAGACGCAAAGGTAAACAGAAATGGCACCCTGTACACCAAACAACACATGTTACTCGACTACGCTGATGACATCGATATAATGGGTCGAACATTGCGAGCGGTAACAGCCACCTTTTAACAAATTGAGAAGGAGTCTACTAAAGTGGGTCAGGCAGTAAATGGCGAATGGCACAAGACGTCCAGTAGACTCGGATCAACTGTGGAACTTGAGAACTACAGCTTCGAAGTTGTTAAAGAATTTATATACCTTGATACCACCATAAATAGAACGAATGGCATCAATTTTGAAATTCGGAGAAGTATTGTGATGACCAACAGATACTACTATGGTCTAAGTAAGTAGTTTAGAAACAAGGCCACCTCCCGCGCCAGACCAAACTCACACTCTACAAGACGCTGATACTGCCCGTGCTGTTTTATGGATCTGAAGCATGGGTGGCTAGGCCATGTTGTGCGAATGAATAAGAATACCCCACCTATAAAGGCATATAGCGAGCCCCCTTCACGCAGAAGGGGAAGGCCACGAATTAGATGGAAAGCAATGAATAGCAATTTGGAATTAAGATTGGCGTATGTGGGAAGTTTTGGAAATTCGTAGTTATGGACATTTATTTATTTTAATGTGTGCCAACTGGTACTAAATTTGGATTTTGGTGAACCTATATTTGAAAAAAAAAATTCGAAATAGCTATTACAAGAGTACAATGGGTAATAAATGATAACAAAATTAGTATAGTGCTCGATTTATGTTGCGGAGAGAATTGGTGTGTAGGGTTGAGATATGGAAGTAGTTTTGGAAATACGTGCTATTAGAAAACATAGGTACTAATTAGTTCTATAATTGTAACCAGTGAGCGGAGCAGTATAGTCGGACGGGGCCGACCATGCGATACCCTACACAACTACCACGAACTCTAACTTTCTGAGGATGTTTATTCCGAGTCTGAGTAATATTTCGTGATATTTGCCCCCTCTTGTCCGATTAGAGGTTAACAACACCTCTTCCTTACTTTTTTCGAATATTCAGTACAGTCCTTCTAATTACTTGTCCAGATTACCTTCACGGTGGGTTGTGTTTTTCGGATTATACTCTACTCGAAAACACACAAAAAATTATGTTTTCGGTCCATTTCATCCCAAAATTTTAATCTGATCATCACCGAAAATTATAGGCGTTGTTCTTGACCATAACTGGAACTTCATGAAAAATTTCAAAGCCAACAGCGCGATATTTCTCCCTCTAATGTGGTAATGGGTTACTGAATAATATCTGAATACGTAAGCACCTGTAAATATTTGACTGTAACTCCCACATCTGAGTAGATACATCACTATATTTGGTATCAATTTAAAGGCCAACCACTCCTCTTGGATGTGCTATCAACTCCTGGGGTCTACATCCTCCAGGAGTAAATATATATGCCATAGAATACAAATTTTGTCATTTTTCACACAAAAGTCAGGGTCCATTTGACCCGCTAAATATTGACCGATCTTTATCAAAACATGCATGCTTATTCTCTGGCCCGATCCCCTTCTCCATGCAAAAATTCGTGGTGTTTGGGCCATAATTGCGGCCTCTGGAGCGACCAGAAAAACCGACAAAAATTTAGTATTTGGTCCATTTCATCCCCTAAATATTAACCGATCTTTTCCAAAAACAATAGGGGTCTTCATTGGCCAGAACCCATCCTACATGCAAAATTTCGTGAAGATTGGTCCATAACTGTGGCCTGTATCGTGTTTACAAATTATAATGGACAGACGGACGGACGGACGGACGGACGGACGGACGGACACACATGTCTAGATCGACTCAGCTAGTCGAGATATGACGATCGGTATACTTAAAGGTGGGTCTAGGACCAATATTTCGCGGCGTTACAAACATTTGGGGCTGCACAAAGCTATAATACCCTGACAACATAGTTGTGTAGGGTATAACAACATAGTTGTGTAGGGTATAATAATGATCGGTATTGGGCTTTAAATACTTCCCACATTCGCTAACGAAGTAGGGGGCATATGCTAGTGTTCAATAAATACACTCTATACAGGACCAAACGGAACGATTAACTCTAATCATGTGTACAATATCCTGTCCTGATCGGACAGGCCTACTTCAAATTAATTTCACATTTCTCAAAGTGTATCTTCTGGACAAAACAAACATGTTGCTTTTACCTCCACCACCTTTTTACTAACCAACCCCCCTTCTACGTCACATAATTTATCGTAAGACGTTCGACCAGAGGAAATAGAAGCTGCCACTGAGGAAAATAAAATAAAAATGCTAACGTCGCAAATCATGGTGAATTGATACATTATTTATTGGCTGACCTATGTTCGATGGGGAGTGTGGGTTCACTTATGGAATGGGAAACACAAAATATCAACTATCCAATAGTGGACAAATATTTCAATAAAAAATTAGCAGATAAAATAAAAAGGAAACCAATATTAAAGTTTAGGGAACAACTTTAACAACATATGGCTATGATTTCCTTACCGTAATGACATTATTTTAAAATCGGCTCAGAATTCGATGTAACTTCACCATATATTTGCATTCGATTTAATATAAATACACACTTAATACACGCTATTCGGTATGACGCACTGATCAAAATGTAATATCAAGCAGAAATATATATAGAAGCTAACGTCATTCCAGTCTCTCATCGGACGAAAATATATATATATATATATATATATATATATGGGATCTATATCTAAATCTGACCCGATTTGCACGAAACTTAACACACATCACTCTAGACTTAATTCAGTACGCTATACCAAATTTCGTGCATATCCAAAGATAACAAGGACTTTGGTCCACCACTTACCTTAAGTCGGACAAAAATATATATGGAATCTTTATCAAAATCTGAACCGAACCACTTACCTTAAGTCAGACCAAAATATATAGCATTTCCAGATTAAATGAAACCTTTTACAAATTAAATGAAACCTTTTCCAAATTAATTGAAACCTTTTCCAAATTAAATGAAACCTTTTCCAAATTAAATGAAACCTTTTCCAAATTAAATGAAACCTTTTACAAATTAAATGAAACCTTTTCCAAATTAATTGAAACCTTTTCCAAATTAAATGAAACCTTTTCCCAATTAAATGAAACCTTTTTTAATTGGAAATAGAATGAAACTTTTTCCAAATTAAATGAAACCTTTTACAAATAGAATGAAACTTTTTCCTTTAAATGAAACCTTTATTCTTATCCAAGGAAATATAATATTTGCAGTAATATTAAACCAATATTTGAAAATTAAATCAAAGAATATTAACAAATATAGTTGTATGGCTATGTAATTAACATAAATATTCTTTAATTCGGTGTGATTTCATTTAATATCTTTACAATCTTGCCGAGTAAGCTTTTGAATACTTCGCTCGATTACATCAACAATGTTATGTTCCATTGAAACGTCACACAGCTCAGCTCTTGGACATAATTTTATTTTTGAAAATGCATTTTCGATTGGATTTAGCATTGGAGAATAAGGCGGTAAGAATTTAGTGTTGCATCTTTTGGATTCGATCAAATTTTTTATGTCATGTCGCTTGTGTATTTGAGCGTTATTTTCCAACTCTGGATTGATTTTCTAAAAAAAAAACCAAAAATAATTTAAATCTGTCTGCATTGACACTGGAATTAGAAACGATTGTGTGATGTACAACTCCCGCGTTGTTTATTACTGCAATTATAGTGACATTACGAACTCTGACCGTAGGCAACACAATGTGTGCTCTTGTTTCTTGTCTTGAACGGGCTTGGGTTCTTCGTATATGAAGATTAAATCCACACTCATCAATTAATATTAATTTTTCTCCTTGTTGGGGTATCCATTTTGTAAAGTCTTGAGCATATTTTTGCCTCAAGCATAATGTTCTGGAGTCATTCATTCGTTCTATTTCAATAGAGGCCATCTTAAACGTAATTTTTAATTTCCGTAATCCATATTCTATGCAGCTTGTGGAAATATTTATATCATTTTCTCTCAACAGTTTAGTTTTTATGGCTTTGAGAGTAATTCCAGGTTGACTTTCTATATAGAACTCGATCAGACTTAAAGTCGGGAACCCCTTCATTAAGAGAAGCAGTTACCTTATCATCAACAATTTATTATGTCAAATATGTATTTCGCATTTGGGACCGGGTATTCAATTCTTGTTCTAAAATATTTATTTATAAAAATGTCAAGAAATACCCCAGTTTGTATTACTATTTATTTAGTTTTATTTAGTAAAGATATTAAATAAAACCACACCGAATTTAAGAATATTTATGTTAATTATATAGCCATACAACTATATTTGATAATATTCTTTGATTTAATTCTCAAATATTGGTTTAAAATTACTGCAAATATTATGTTTCCTTGGATAAGAATAAAGGTTTCATTTAATTTGGAAAAAGTTTCATTCTATTTGTAAAAGGTTTCATTCCATTTGTAAAAAGTTTCATTCTATTTGTAAAAGGTTTCATTCTAATTGGAAAAGGTTTCATTTAATTTGGAAAAGGTTTCATTTAATTTGGAAAAGGTTTCATTTAATTTGGAAAAGGTTTCATTTAATTTGGAAAATGGTTCATTTAATTTGTAAAAGGTTTCATTTAATCTGGAAATGCTATATATAGAAGCTATATCAAAATCTGAACCGATTTTCACGAAACTTAGCACACATCACTCTATAGTGAATTCTGTTCGCTATGACAAATTTCGTGCACATCGAAATATATATAGGGACTTTAGTGCACCATTTTCATAAAATCGAATGAAAATATATATAGGAGCTATATCTAAATCGAAACCGATTTTCACGAAACTTAACACACATCATTCTAGACTTTATTCAGTACTCTATGCCAAATTTCGAGCAAATCGAAAGATATATAGGGACTTAGGTGCCCCCTTTACCTTAAATCGGACGAAACTATATACGGGAGCTATATCTAAAACTGAATCGATTTTCTTCAATTTCGATAACGTTCGTCCTTGGGCCAAATAAGCGACTTGTTTCAAATTTCATCTAAATCGGATCAAAAATGCAAACAGACATGCATAAATCGACTCAGAAAGTGATTCTATGCAAACGGAACAATGTGTCTATCTCGTTTTCTTTTGCCTGTTACAAACACAAAGACATAATACCCTGTACCACAGTATGGTGAAGGGTATACAAAGATTTCCAGGCGCGTTGTTCTTGTGCGCATCTCTTCCAATTTGAAAGACCATGTTCGGAAATGTTGTCTTCAACTTGATATTTTCAACAAATTCGTGGCCTTCCTCTTCTGCTTGAACCATCAGTTGGCTCGCTTTTATATGCCTTTTGAGCTGGGGCATTCTCATCCATTCTCACAACATGATACGTCTGACTATGTCGAAATGGTACAACTCATCGGTCATTCGACTGCGATATTCACCGTCGACACAGATCGGCCCATAGATCTTTCGGAAAAAAATGCTCTCAAAAACTCCAATAGCTGCCTCTTCTGTTTGCCTATGCTTCAGATCCATACAACAGCACGTCACACTGTCGAGAGGTAGCCTTGTTTTTGAATTGCTTACTCAGACCATAGTAACATCTGTTGGCAAACTCTATTCTTCTCGGGTCCACCCCTTCTGGACCTCCCACATAAAATGGTCAAAATTTTGCTGCAAGGACTACTTGCACAAAACTTTACACAAACAACTATTTTTACCATGTCTGTAAAATTTTGTAAGATGGGACATATCGGTGCACTACTTAAAAATACCTCCCCCACCTAAAGGGTCTAAATTTTGAAAACTTGTTAATCTAATATGCGGCGAACAGAATGTCTTATTTTATCGAAACATTGCACATATTTTCCATTTGTAGGCATACTTGAATAAATGACCCGTTGGTTCGCTCCTTCTGGTACCTTCCCCACAAAGTGTCAATATTTTGAAAATTTGTTAATTCAAACTTTGCAAATCGTAATATTTTTCCCAGCCTACCTCACATCGAATCTATCCAAAGAGATCGAACTCTTTGAAAAAACATACACCTTATATAATACAAATAATAAAACCTGCGTTTTATTCCGCACACCTCCACAAACTACTGTCAGTCGGCAACGACGACTAACACTTTTTTTAATTGTTATTTTTTATTATTAAAAGAAAAGGTCCATAAAATGTTGTCCTCAAATGGTTCATCCTTGTGTCCAATTTTCTATGATAGTCATTTCTACAGCTAAATCGAATTCGAGTATTTTATTTTCTAATGTACATAGGAGAGTAGAAAAACTAATGTGGCAAGACGACATCTTGTTGCGAGTAGTCCCAAAAAGGTATACATTTGGTTCATGTCTTCATTACCACAACATGGTTTATGCAAATACATAAAAGTATAAAGATAGGACATTTCATAGTCACGACTAAAATATAGATGTCGGTGGGGTATAACTTATGTTATGTCACGATATGGTGACATAACATAATGTTAAATTTTGAGTGAAATGATTTTTATATTCTCTAAAATGCACTGGAATTTTGACAAACAACTAATTTTAAAGAGACAGATATAAAAAATATTCTCACACAGTTGAGCACTTTTTTCACAAAACAAAATAAAATATATACATATGTATAAAGCTGTGAAGCAAATTGTCTACATATTTATAATTTTGTTGAAGCAAACAATTGAAAATTACAATCGGAATCAAGGATGAACCCAAAACGCAGTCTATCTTTAATCGAGAAAGTCGCCTAACGGACTTTCTCGAACTTTTCAGTGACAGTGGGGACTTGTGAAAAACGCCATATTGCGCAAAAACTAAAATGGATGCAGTATTGATACGCACATCAATTGAAAGGTCTCGAAATGTACTTTCAGAATATACACACCATATTCCGAAAAACAAACCTTCGCCTAACGGATTTTCTCGATTTTCATTGCAAGTCTCAGTGACAGTGGGGACGCCATATAGCGCAAAAACTGAAATGGATGCAGTATGGAGACCCACATCAATTGAAAGGTCTCGAAACGTACTTTCAGAATATATACACCTTATACCGAAGAAAAAACTTTGCTAAACGGATTTTCTCGATTTTCCAGTGACAATGGGGAGTCTGTGTAGAAAACGCCATGTTGTGGAAAAAAGTGGGGACTCTGTGTAGAAAACGCCATATTGCGCAAAAACTAAAATGGATGCAGTATTGAAATGTACTTTCAGAATATATACACCCTATGCCGAAAAACAAACTTTCGCCTAACGGACTTTCTCGATTTTCCTTGCAAGTCTCAGTGACAGTGGGGACTCTGTGTAGAAAACGCCATATTGCGCAAAAACTAAAATGGATGCAGTATTGATACGCACATCAATTGAAAGGTCTCACACAGTTGAGCACTTTTTTCACAAAACAAAATAAAATATATACATATGTATAAAGCTGTGAAGCAAATTGTCTACATATTTATAATTTTGTTGAAGCAAACAATTGAAAATTACAATCGGAATCAAGAATGAACCCAAAACGCAGTCTATCTTTAAGACCATAATAAGCAGCAACGTACACAGGATTTCATTTCGGGGGGGGGGCCCGAAAATGGAAAAATTCGCTGTTGCAAACATACATTTACTGTGAAAAAAATTCATTTCGGGGGGGGGGCCCGGGCCCCCCGGGCCGCCCCCCTGCGTACGTCCCTGATAATAAGTGAGAATATAACGAACTGCAGTCAATAATAATACCAGTCTACAAATATTGCCGAGTACACAGCTGTTTGATATCTCATTGAGTATTTCTCTGTAATTTTGTTCTAAGAAACATCTCCCACCTATGATATCCTAAGACTTTCTACCCCATGAAGTGTATCTGATGTTGCAATTGTAACACATAACGAAGAAAAATTATAAGTAACTGCGGTCCTGGACACTTTATAATTTACCAATATTATAGATTAAAAGTGATGTCTAAATACAAATTTAGTTGCTTCTTTCCTTTTCTTATCCAGAAGGATTTTAGGTAGAAATATTAAGATGTGCAGTACATATTACCTATTTTCATTTTTTACAAACCTATTGACCGATATGGAGATTTATTATTCATCAACACATTGTCTATATTTGGTGGAGGATTTTATGGAAAGAATAAAGTATAACCTCCATGTTCGATGTTTATGAAACATTTATAGATATTTGGAGCAAATCAAATATTTCCTTCGAGAGTTGACATTGAGTCTGTTCCAGAACATGTATTTATCGCCCATGTGACATATTCCGAGAATTTTCGAATTTCCATACTTTTTTAGATTTTTAGATGGTGTACTCAATTTTGATGGAAAGTGCGAGTAAACTCGAAAAGCAGCACATGGGCGTATATAATGTTTATACTAAATTTGTCATTCCATTTGCAACACCTCGAAATATTTTGGCTGTAATTTAGTATTTTGGGTCCCAATGTACAGCGAACCTCCCTAATACAAATGATTAATATTGACCAAGCTTCGGGTTACCCCAATATTCGGTATTTTGGGGATGCTTGGTGCGGAATGGCTATAATTTGGTATTTCGTTTTCTCCTGAATGACCCGATTGGTTTTAGGAATTTTGAGTGTCTACCTCATGGTGGAGGGTATAAAAAATTCGGACGACTTTTTTTACAAGAATGTATCTGTTACCGGAATCAATTACTTTAATACCAATGAAAAACTGTTAACATATTTAAAATCTATAGTCTATAACCAGTGAGCAGAGCAGTATAGTCGGACGGGCAGACCATACGATACCCTACACAACCACCACGCAACTCTAACTTTCTGCGGATGTTTATTCCGAGTCTGGGCAATATTTCGTCATATTTGCTAAATCGGGCCCGATTAGAGGTCAACCGCACCTCTTCCTTACACTGACATATTTTCCGAATATTACTATTCATATTCAATACAGCCCTTCTAATAAATTTTCCAGATTCCCTTCACCGTGGGTTGTGTTGAGATGTTCGGCTTTTTATTGTCATCGACTCAAAAAACACAAAAAAATTAAGTTTTCAGTCCACTTCATCCCAATATTATAATCTGATCATCGCGGAAAATTACAAGCGTTGTCCTTGACCATAACTGGAACATCACGGAACATTTTAAAGCATTCAGCGCTATATTTCCGTTCTCTATTGTGGTAATGGGTTACTAAATAATATCTGAATATGTAAGCACCTATTAATATTTAATATGTGAGTGTAACTCCCACATCCGAGAACATACGACAATATAATTGGTATCAATTTAAAGGTCAAGCACTCCTCTTGGATATATTATCAACTTCCCGGGTCTCTGTCCCTCAGGAGTTAATATATATGCTATATAATATAAATTTTGCAATTTTTCACACAAAAGTTAGGATCCATTTGACCCGCTAAATATTGACCGATTTTTATCAAAACAGGCATGCTTATTCTTTGGCCCGATCCCCTTCTCCATAAATGCGGCCTCTGGAGCGACCAGAAAATCAGACAAAAATAAAGTTTTTGGTCCACTTCATCCCCTAAATATTAACCGATCTTTACCAAAAACCCATCCTACATGCAAAATTTCGTGAAGATGGGTCCATAACTGTGGCCTGTATCGTATTTACAAATTATGGACAGACGGACGGATGGACACACATGCCTAGATCGACTCAGCTAGTTGAGATATGGCAATCGGTATTTCGCGGCGTTACAAACTCATGGGCCTGCACAAAGCTATAATACCCTGACAATATAGTTGTGTAGGGTATAATGAATAACAAATGGACAAAATCACGAAGTTTATATAATTTCTAGTTTCTGAGTAGCTGTATCATCACCGATGCTAGTGCATTCTTTTAGCCATTTGTTCGGTTCGGGGGTATCGCCGTTCCTAGCCTGTAATCGTCCGCTAGAACAGTATTTTATGAACCAGCGCCGTTGTAAAAATAATTCGTCTACTATGTCTGTATTTTGACAAATTCAAATTAAGCTTTTTATTTTTGAAAAAATGGCAAGCATTTGTTGAGACAATCTATAACATTACACTCAATTTTGGGAGCCATATTTTTTCTGAGAGAGCTTTCAAAATCTGCATTTTTTCCAGTCGACTTCAACACCATCTATATCGAAAAATTGACATTTTTTGGAAAATGCATTTTGTCCAGTCTTTACTATTTCAGGTTTTTGGTTTATGTAAGTAACCTCGTAATTGTGTCTACTATAAATGATGTAGATGTCGCTAAGCGATTTCGAAATTTATTTTCAAAACGAAGGACAAAAAGTTTTATTTATGTACTTCAAGATTGCCAAACGAAATTTCAATAAGTAAAAAAATGTCAGTCGGTTTTGTCGACAGATATATAACCTCAGCCTAAGGTTTGCGGAGGTCTACAAAATTATACACAGTTTTTTTATTCGTTGTATAAAAGGTACCAGAAGAGGTTGCCCTATATACTCCAGTTCATGTAAGAATTTCGATGTGTAAATTCAGTTCAAATTAAATTTACAAATTTAAAAAATGTTGACCCTTTGTGGGAGAGGTACCCGAAGGAAGGTCACATCATCGAACTTGATCTATGTAAGGTAAACATACTACGATGTGCAACGTTTCGTTGATGTTGGATGTTTCATTCGCTTCATATGAAATTTCAATTTCAAATTTATACCCCTTGTGGGGGATGTCTTAGAAGGAAATCGCCGAAAATTCCCATCTTCCAACAATTTAGATTCCTGGTTAAAATATTAAATTGTGGAATGTTTGGTTTAAATCGAATAGTCCGCTCGCTTGATGATATTAAATTAATTTTCAGCAAAATTATGACCATTTTGAGTGGAATGTACGAGAAGAAGTGGGCCGATTGGTCTAATTTTCGATTTTGAGTTGGGCTTGGAAGAAATATTACGATGTGATTATTTTGTATCAAGCCAGGCATTCAAGCCTTATATTGGATTTATAAATATTGACAATTTTGACCCTCTGTGGAAGAGATACCCAAATGCGAAGACCGATGGATATTACGATGTGTAAAGTTTGGGTTAAATCGGAAATGCCAGTCATTAAATCATTGTACTCATAATTTTTTTCAAAATGTTGACACTTTTTAAGAGAGTTACACGAAGGAATGGACCGATGGGTCATCTCCCGGCTTCATCTAGGATTGGTAAGAATATTACGATGAGTAAAGGTTGGGTAAATCGGTTATTCCATTCACTTAATATTGGATTTATAAAAAATAATAAAAATGTAGACCTTTAGTGGGATGCAAATATATATAATAACTAGCAAAGTACCCGCTACTTCGTATGCGGAACAGGAATAATAAAATATTTCATATTCAAATCGTTGTACTATAGTTCTGAATTCCACCTCTATTCGTACATTTAATATCAAGTTTATTACCATTAAGTACTCTTCATACACATAAGCACTATTTTCCGAAATCCACACATTAGCAAAAACGTACAGGTTCCACATGTAATTCCATTTAGAACTTTTCGAACACATAATTATACATTTTCAAGACTACCTCTACCGTCACCTCCACTAAATTTAGTACCAAAAACCCTTTGGTCCTTCTTTCTAACTCTCTGTCAATGACCAACATTCTAAATTTTAGGTTTCCAGCTCTCTCCGTTACCCAAATTCAAATTATTCCAAATTTAGTGAATTTTCTATTCAATTTACTATTGGTACACATAAATTCGTGTTTCCAAAGTTGTCTCCATAGCTCAATACTACACTTCAACAGTAATTTTAATTAAAAAATTCGGGAGTCCAGCTCTATCCGTTCACACGTAATCAAGTTGTACCAAATATAGTACTATTTAGTACACATAGGTAATATGCTTCCATATCTCAATTCTATATTCAAACATCAACCATTAGTCCAAATTATGGGTTTCCAGCTCTCTCCGTTCACCCAAATCCATCTCCATAGCTCAATACTACACTTCAACAGTAATTTTAATTAAAAAATTCGGGAGTCCAGCTCTATCCGTTCACACGTAATCAAGTTGTACCAAATATAGTACTATTTAGTACACATAGGTAATATGCTTCCATATCTCAATTCTATATTCAAACATCAACCATTAGTCCAAATTATGGATTTCCAGCTCTCTCCGTTCACCCAAATCCATCTAGCGCCGTTTAGTACTTTTCGTACACATAAATACGAGTTTCCAAAGATGTCTCTATAGCTCAATCTTCAACAGAAATCTTAATTCCAAATTTCAGGTTTTCAGTTCTATCCTTTCAAGCAACATCCAAATTGTACTAAATTTAGTACCACATATACCTTTCGTACCAATAAGTACGAATTTCATAATCTACCTCAGTCCTACACTCCAACAGTCATTTTAATTCCCAATTTGAAGACTTCAGCTCTATCTGTTCACCTAAATCCAACTTCCACCAAATTTAGTACCATTTAGTACTTTTCGTACAAATAAGTACGATTTTTTAAAGCTAATTCCGATTATCACGATTCCATCTCTACACACTCAACTGAGAGTAATTAGTACGGAATTTAGTACCATTTTACACTTTTATACACATAAGTACGAATGTCTTAAACCATTTCCGTACATCAACACCACTTCCCAACCTGTATTCCATTTAAAATGTCAAGATTCCAGCTATATATGTTCAATATATAGGGGAGACTGGGGCACCTTCGGCATCGGGGCACCTTCGGCAATCGCGTTTTCGATATGAAGCTCTCACCGTACATCACTAGTTTCGATACATAGGTATCGAATATCGAAATAAATAACTGACACAAAGTTTGAAGTTTCTAGCTTATAAGCTTATTTAGATACGTGGGGTTATGTATTTTTATAGGTGTTTCTGTAATATTTCAATTCCATTTCGTAAGTATTTCGTATATAAAACTTTTAAAATTTTTAAGACAATATTATTAAAAAGTGGTTAACTACGATGTGTATTATTATAGAAATATTTAAAAATATAATGTTTTTACAAAACTGATCGAAAAAAATGAAAAAAACTATAAAAGTCCATTCGGGGTACATTCGGCATTTTAAAGTGGGGCACATTCGGCCATATACAGATTGTGCAATATTATTTCCTTAAAATGTTTTTGAGTTTGTCTTTAAAACTAATCCTTTAATATAGTTCGAAATTTCATATATAAGATCGAACGTGCTTGTATTTACCAAAATGCGATAGAAAATCCCTATTTCTGATGGTGTGTGCGACCTTGAGATGTAAACGTCCGCCGCTAGAAATTAAAGCCCTATAATTCAAACATTGTGTGGCGTATTAAAACCAAATAGAGCCTTTAGAGGATCAGAATGTCAACCAGACTGATAGCGATGGCAATTACCCGGCTATGGCTATGGTGCCGAATGTGCCCCATCAAATGCCTGTATTCCAATTTGAACAAAACTGTAAAATTTTTTAACTAATACAATGTTTTTATATCTTTTCGGTACTATTTTTTATAATTAAGTGTCAGAGGACAATAATCATATTGTTATATATGTTGAATAAGTACTGAGATATATATAAAAAAAAAGTGAACTAAATTCAAATTCAAAAGTTTAGTACCTTTAGTACACTTATAGGTCGAATTTCCAAAAACCCTTTTGCACATCTTTCTAACTTTCCATTAGTGACCAACATTCCAAATTTCAGAATTCTAGGTCTTCACGTTCGCTAATAAAAAGGGTACCATATTTGTTACATTTTTGTACTTTTCGTACCCTTCTACTTCCAAAAAAACTTCCTGCATACCCCGATCCTACACCCTCATAATGATTCCAAATTCAAATTTAAATGTACCAAATTTAGTACAGAGTAGTACGAATTTCCAATACTTCTTACTAAACCCACACCCCCACAGTTATCCTAAATCCAAGTTTCAGAATTCCAACTCTATCGGTTCATCCACAATTCAATTTGTACCAAATTTAGTACACTGTAGTACGAATTTCCAAAACTTCCTACTTATCCTAAACCTACACTCCAAGTGATCCTAATTCCAAGTTTCAGAATTCCAACGCTATCGGTTCACTCACAATCCAAATTGTACCAAATTTAGTACACAGTAGTATGAATTTCCAAAACCTCCAACTTACCATAACCCTACAACCCCACAGTGACCCTAAATCCAAGTTTCAGGATTACAACTCTATCGGTTCACTCACAATTCAATTTGTACCAAATTTAGTACACTGTAGTACGAATTTCCAAAACTTCCTACAGACCCCAATCCTACACCCTCACAGTGATCCTAAGTCCAAGTTTCAGGATTCCAACTCTATCGGTTCACCCTCAATTCAAATTGTACCAAATTTAGTACACAGTAGTATGAATTTCCAAAACTTCCTACAGACCCCAATCCTACACCCCCACAGTGATCCTATATCCAAGTTTCAGGATTCCAACTCCATCGGTTCACCTACAGTTCAAATTGTACGATATTTAGTACACAGTAGTACGAATTTCGAAAACTTCTTACTTACCAAAAACAGAGATGCTAAATCCAAGTTTCAGAATTACAACTCTTTCGGTTCACTCACAATTCAAATTGTACCAAATTTAGTACACAGTAGTACGAATTTCCAAAACGTCCCACTTAACCCAAACTTTCACCCCCAGAGTGATCCTAAATCCAAGATTTAGGATTCCAACTCTGTCGGTTCACCCACAATTTAAATTGTACCAAATTTAGTACACATTAGTAAAAATTTTTAAAACATCCTACATATCTCGATCTTACACCCCAACAGTGATCCTGACTCCAAATTTCATGATTCTAGCTCTATTGGTTCGCATAAAATTAAAATTGTACCAAATTTAGTACCATTTAGTACCCATGAATATAAATTACTGAAACTGGTAAAAAATTCCAAAACTACGTACATTACCAGTCCTACACTCCGACGGTAATGTTAATTTCAAATTTCAGGATTCCAGCTCGATTTGTATCTCCAAGTTAAATTTGTACCAAATATAGTACCATATAGTACTTTTCGTACACATGAGTACACGCTTCCAAAACCATCTCCTTAAATGGACTCTACATCTCATCCCTAATTCGCATTCCAAATTTCAAGTTTTTAGCTCTATCAATTCACATGCTACGAAATTGTACAAAATTAAGTACATTTTAGTACTTTTCGGATATTTATAGTTCGAATTTCAGCGACCACCAATCCAAATTTCAGAGTTCTAGCTCTACCGGTTCGCCAAATACAAATGGTATCACATTTAGTACTTTTTAGCACTTTTCGTACCATTCTAGTACGAATTTTCAAAAACGCTTTTGTACATCTTCCCAACTTTACATCAGTGACCCACATTCCAAATTTCAGAATTCTAGCTCTTCCCTAATACAAAGGGTACCATATTTGGTACATTTTAGTACTTTTCGTACCCTTCTAGTTCGAATTTCCAGAAACCCAGCCTTATCTCACGCTTACACACCAACACCAACCCACACTCAAAATTTCAAGCTTCTAGCTTTAGCCGTTTTGTCTGGGCGATGATCTGTCAGTCACTCACTCACTCAATCACTTAACACTAAGCTCTTTTATATATATAGATATTGAATTTATAAATATTGAAATGTTGACGCTGTGTGGGAGAGGTACGCGAAGGGGTGGACGATGGGACCCATCTTCGGGCTTTCGGAATGGAATCGCTTAATATTGGATTTATAAAAAAAATATAAAAATGTTGACCCTTAAGTTTAAGTTTGGAATAAATGTTAAGATGTGTAAAGTTTTGATGAAATCGGTTTCTTCCTCTCGACTCCAAATTATCAGAAACTGATTTGGTCAAAAAAAAAAAACAGGGCTAGACCCCAATATTTTAATGAGTCACATTTTTCCATTGCAAAGTGTATATATTAGCCAAAAGGCTAAGGGAATAAAAACTTATTGAAAAATCTGTAAGAAAAGCAGTAAAGTCTGACTATGTGATACACTCCACCACTTTGGGTATGTTGTACATATGTATCCTTACAATTGCATGTCAATGTTACCTCGAAGGAACATACTCATGTCTGTCTGCAACCTATGAAAAATTTCTACAAAACCCAATAACGTCATTCAAGTCTCAATTTGATACGTTGTGCAAAATTTCGTGTTAATCAGACAAACATTAGAAGTTTGGTGCACCATTTATGTAAAATTGGACGAATACATATGCATATGTGGGAGCTATATCTAAATCTGAACCTATTTTTCCGAAATTTACCACTCATCCTTTTAGACTCTATTCAGTACGCTATGCCAAATTTCGTGCAAATCGAAGGATATATAGGGACTTTTGTGCACCATTTACTGAAATTCGGATGAAACTATATATGGGAGCTATATTTAAATCTTCCAAAAAAACGTCGCATACAAAGGTATGGACCTGATTCAGTTTGCTGTGCAAAATATCTAAATCTGAACCGATTTTTCCCAATTTCAATAGGGTTCGTCCTTGGGCCAAATGAGCTGTGCCAAAGTTCAGCCAAATCGGATCATAAATGCGACCTGTACTTTGTTCACAAAAATACATGGACGGACGGACAGATAGACCGACGGACATGCATAAATCGACTCAGAAAGTG
Organism: Musca vetustissima; assembly: GCF_032173495.1. Lineage (NCBI taxonomy): Eukaryota > Metazoa > Arthropoda > Insecta > Diptera > Muscidae > Musca > Musca vetustissima. The sequence continues at coordinate 179,443 of NW_026877169.1, read as the reverse complement.
ATTCTATGCATATTCTCAAAAGGAACCATGGGTCTATATCGATTATTTTTCCTTTTACAAACATATGTACAAAGACATAATACCCTGTACCGCATTTAAGAGATAAATCCATTAGAACTGCCATCAGCTCTGTGAGTGGTTGCTTATGTTTAGAGAAATGTTCAATCACCTGCTCATTTTAGCTTGAAGGCGTACCAATCGGCTAGTTAAAGCCTTAAATTCTGCTTTCTGAAAAGCCCGGTGGTCAACAGCAATTCCTCCTCTCTTAAAAATGTGTGCAGCTCTGAGTTTTTTTGCGGAGGGATGTTTTTGAAAGTCCCATGGCAATGACATCAACCTTGGCATGCCTCAACCCACAATGTCGGTGGTTTTGGCCGAAGTTGTACGGATAATATAGGAAAAAGTGGGTAAAATTTGGATTGTTTCCAAATTAACAGAGGAGGAAAAAGAGAAGAATAATTTTTTTTTCATTCGAAAACAAAGTTCCCGTGTTTGGTCGGATGTATTGATGACACACACGTACACATGTTCGCCACACTCTACCATTCATTTTGAATGTGTGTTGGTGGGCCATAGCAGTCCACACATCATCGATAGTGGTTTTAGTTTGAACAAAAGTTCGCACGCCGCGTGCTACATTTGGGTGATCTTCCATCCGGGCAATTAAGACCTCAAATTGTTCTTTTCTAGTAATATTAGCCATAATGGGAAGCCTACAGATGTCAGTTATTATTGGTAAACATCACTAAACAACAACCAGAAATAAATGGTTGCCGAAAAATTCTATTTGAAGCAACTGAGGTTGACAACAGTTGCCATCCATAATTCAAATTTGGCGACTGGCAACGCCACTAAACTATGGTTACCATTCGTAATCGACCCATAAGTCGGCATTTGATCATTCAGTTTCGTGGCCTGGAGCAAATTCAAAATATTCCTATTGAATTAGCTATATCATAATGTTTTGAATTCTCATAGTTTTACAAATCTCTCTACTAAAATTTGATTCCTTTAGGTTCTGATTATTTAGTACTTTACTCTACGAAATATTCATCCCGATTATAAATATCCATAAGGAATTATATTATTAAAAAAAACTATTGAAAAGGTCATTGTGTTCGACAGGGCCAAACATCGTTGTACCGCCATAGTTGAACTGACAGTTGGTTGAATATTTATAGAGAGGTTATAAGAAATAATGTTTTTAAAGGAGGAGGAGGATGCACAGGATGTAACTCAAACCCACTAGGAACTATATTATACCTCCGAGTCATACCGAAGTGATATATTAACAATTGAACTGATTGCATTCGGCAATCGATATCGGTTTTCTCAACATTTAAAAGTCGCAAAACGTGGAGCTATGGTCTCAAAACCTGAAACCCAAACAAATGGACCGATATTGGTATTTTTCGAATACGTATCTAATATTTGTATTAATATTGTCGGGAATTATATAAAAGATTATTTGGAATTTCGGCAGAAAACTTCTATATCATGTTTATATTTTCTTAAAACCAAATACTTACATTTATATTTCAATGCAAAAAAACACAACACATCTTTTTAAATACTTGTTTTTTTTCATTTATTTCCCTTACATAAATATTCGCCTTTTTATTGATTTATTATTAAGGTTTGTTTTTTTTCATATTCATGTCTTCGTTAAATCTAAAGCAATAAGAATTTGTATTAATAAAAAAGAAACGAATTTATTTAACTTTATATAATTAATATTTTATATTTTTTTTATTTATTTTTTTGCATATATTTTATTTTTTGATTAGTTTTGGTTTATATATTTATTTATTATTTTTAGCCTGCTGCATTATCATCATTTTTAAGTGTTTGGTTTTTTAATAAAAACTCTACAAATATCTTTATTTATTTTTTAGGTATAGTTAATTGTTTTTTGTTTAGCTTTACTGTATGTATAAAAAATAATATTTATATAAATAGTTAATGAAAAGTCTTTTATTATTAATTAATTATTTTCTTTTTTGTAATAATTTTTACAGTCCCAATTGAATCGAAATGAAGACCAAAGAAGGATTGCAATAAAATTTTGGAGATTTCGTTTTGAACTTCTTTAGTCTTACTAGTTTTTGAAAAATTAAATCAGCGTTATTTTTTATTCGATCGAAAAATTACGTCAATAATGGATGACATTTTATAGTAGGTTCCATTCCATCGATTATATACCCTGCCACTGGCTATATAACTAATATAACCATGTATGTTTAATATTTCTCTTTCTCATCTCATGGCTCTTTTATTAAATAATTTTAAATTCTTTAAAATATCTAAAATAAACCTAACTTATTTTCGAATGTAAAGAAAAAAATCATTTGAATTTCTTTTCGAAATATTTTACTTTTTTCTTTTATAAAAAAATAGAACAAACGAAAACAATTATTTATGAAATAAAATAATTGCTTGACGCCTAAAAGTATGCAGAAACAAGACATAAGAATAAGTAAGTTGAGTAAATTTTTATAGAGATTTAAAGAAATGTTTTTATTCCACCCACCATAATATGGAGGTATATTAAGTTTTTTTTCCTTTTGTAACTCATCTAAATAATTATTTTCGATCCCTTATATATTCTTGATCAGCGTAAAATTCTATAACGATCTAGACATACCCATCTATCTGTTGTAATCACTCTAGCCTCTAAACGAATGGAGATAATTTGCCAAAATTTTTCATATAGTTGTCTTTTGTCTGCTGGTAGGTCAATTTCGAAGAAGGGATATATCGGTGCACGTTTAGACACAACCCCCATGTTAAGGGTACCCACCATTTTTCTGTATTTTGGCGTTTCTGAGCGCAATTTTCCTTCAAATTTTCTGTAATTTGGTTTCATATTGGGTACCAAATCTCTCCACTAAAAATTATAAATATAGGTCCACATTTGCGAGTCGCCACCATATAACGGGACACCAAGTTTATAAATATAGGTCCATTTTTGTGAGTAACCCACATATAACGGGACACCAAGTTTATTTTTTTGGCCGAATTTGCTGTAATTTGGTACTTAAGGTTCTTATTCGGTACCAAATCTTTTATTTTTGTGACCCCTTCGTATGAACTAGTATTATTGACTTCACTCGAAAATTAGCAAACTGGCGAACAAAGAATTTTTTTGGAAAATCGTTTATTTTCGTTAAAAAAACATGCTGGAAAATAGGAAAGATCTTCGCCGGAGTTATTCTAGTTCATAAAATAGATATGTGGGTCCAGAATAACGTGTTCAATTTTTTTCCAAATTTTCACTTGAAATTTTAAAGAGACAGACTTGAGAATTTGTAGATTCAAATTAAACATTTTTTTTTTTTTGAATTGAGAATGTGGGTCCCCCTTAACAATAATCACCCCTATTCCGTATCTCGCCGTCGACAAAAACGACGACGTTTTATGTCCCGATGTCGTTGTCGACATTTTTCGATAACTATTGAAACATTGACGACTGAAGTGGTGGAACAATTTTTTATGAAATTAAAAAAAACCCTGTCCGGACAAGAACAGGATACATCATTCTAGAATCTATTCAATGCGTAATTGGGTGTAAATAAACAAAGAAAAATATATGGGATCTATATATAAATTGGGCTCGTCTTTGTGCCAAATAAAGTTTTATCCCTTTCCATTTACATAAAATCGGACCAAACTATATAGGGGAGACTGGGGCACCTTCGGCATCGGGGCACCTTCGGCAATCGCGTTTTCGATATGAAGCTCTCACCGTACATCACTAGTTTCGATACATAGGTATCGAATATCGAAATAAATAACTGACACAAAGTTTGAAATTTCTAGCTAATAAGCTTATTTAGGTACATGGGTTTTTGTATTTTTATAGATGTTTCTGTAATATTTCAATTCCATTTCGTAAGTATTTCGTGTATAAAACTTTTTAAATTTTTAAGACAATATTATTAAAAAGTGGTTAACTACGATGTGTATTATTATAGACATATTTAAAAATATAATGTTTTTACAAAACTGATCGAAAAAAAAAATGAAAAAACTATAAAAAGTACATTCGGGGTACATTCGGCATTTTAAAGTGGGGCACATTCGGCCATATACAGATTGTGCAATATTATTTCCTTAAAATGTTTTTGAGTTTGTCTTTAAAACTAATCCTTTACTGTGGTTCGAAATTGCATATATAAGATCAAACGTGCTTGTATTGACGAAAATGCGATAGAAATCCCCTATTTCTGATGGTGTGTGCGACCTTGAGATGTAAACGTCCGCAGCTAGAAAATAAAGTCATATAATTCAAACATTGTGTGACGTATTAAAACCAAATAGAGCCTTTAGATGATCAGAATTTCAACCAGACTGATAGCGATGATAATTACCCGGCTATGACTATGGTGCCGAATGTGCCTCATCAAATGCCGAAGCTACCCCGGGTTGGGGCACATTCGGCGAATTTGACTTTTTTTACAAAACTGTAAAATTTTTTAACTAATACAATTTTTTTATATCTTTTTGGTACTATTTTTTATAATTAAGTGTCAGAGGACAATAATCAGCCACAAAGTTGTTATATATGTTGAATAAGTACTGAGATATAGAGCTCTAAAAAAAGAGCCGAAGGTGCCCCAGTCTCCCCTATGTCTGAATCGATTTTCAGGAAACTTAGCACACGTCATTCTGGACTCAATTAAGTACGCTACGTTAAATTTCGTGTAAATCGAAAGATATATAGGAACTTTGGTGCACCTTTTTAATAAAATCGAAACTATATATGGGAGCTATATCTAAATCGGAACCATTTTCACGAAACTTACTACTCATCATTCTAGCCTCAATTCATTACGCTATGTCAAATTTCGTGGAAATCGAAGGATACAAAGGGACTTTGGTGCACTATTTACCTAAAATCGGACCAAAATATATATGGGAGATTTATCTAAATCTGAACCGATTTTTACGAAACTTAGCACACATCACTCTAGACTTAATTCCGTACGCTGTGCCAAATTTCGTGCAAATCGAAAGATATATAGGGACCGGACGAAAATATATATGGAAGCTATATCTAAATCTGAACCGATTTTCAAAAGGGTTCGTCCTTGGCCCAAATAAATGAGCTGTGCCAAATTTCATCCAATTCGAATCATAAATGCGACCTGTACGTTTTTAACAACATTCGGCATTGTTTAATTTTCTTTTGTTATTGTAAAAACAACAAAACAAACAAATGAAATTGTAGTAAAATAAACAATGTCGAATGAGGTTAAAAAGTTACAGAATACACCTACTGTACTTTGTTTACAATTTAACATGGACAGACAGGCGGACGGACATGCATAAATCGACTTAGAAAGTGATTCTATGCATATTCTCAAAAGGAACCATGTGTCTATCTCGTGTCCTTTTGCCTGTTACAAACATATGTACAAAGACATAATACCCTGTATCAGTGTGGTGAAGGATATAAACATGCTGGAAATTAGGAAAGACCTTCACCGCAATTATTCTAGTTCATACCATACATAGGTACGTGGATCCAGAATAACGTGTTAAAAATTGGAACCGATTGGATAAAATTTTGTCTTGAAAATTTAAAGTGACAAACTTGAGAATTTGTAGATTCAAATTAAACATTTTTTTAAATCGAGAATGAGAGGTATTGTTGACCTCCACCGCTCATTTTGCATATGAAAGCCACAAGTTCGATATACAACAACAAGAAATTTCTCCCAAATTTTGACAAGGTTTAATCATTCGATATGCCCTCAAATGCAAACATGCGTAGGACTAAAGCTTGTTCCTCAACATTATGTGTGTATGATGACTAAGATATGGTAACCCTTGCAATGTTTTGAAATAAACGATGTCTTCATATATAAAAAGAAAATAAATGTGGAAAAAAAAAATATATTATGAAACCTAAAATCAAATCAATATCAGTTCAATTCAAAAAATTCCCAGGTAGAAAGATGTTTAGTGTAGGAAATTTCCACACGTGATTAACAAAAAATCACATAAATTCTCAGGGAAACATTGAAAATAAAATTATGGGAAATCATACACAAAGAAATCCCCTGGGAATTGCTATTTGGCAATGGACTATGGGTGTAACAAAATAAATAAAATGAAAAAAATAAATAAATAAAAAATTGCCTTGTGTTTGTTTTTTTTTTTTAATCGGAATGAACATTGTTCCGATAGTTGATAGATTTTTTTTATTAATTTAAAGTTATAACCTTAATGCACTAATAACAAAAATTCAAATAAAATTTTAATGTTTTCATATATATGGTGTGTGTGGTGTTTTTAAGATATTTCATAATTATTAAATATAGTTGATTGTTATAGATTTTGTTTTTATTTTTTTAGTAGATTAGTTTCAAAATTTAATAATTGTTTTTGTTTTTTTACTAAAAGTGAAAAACAAAACAATAAAACTAATAAAAAAAGAAATAAAATAAAATATTTACAAGAAAAAAACAAATTCAAATGATTTTTTTCTTTACATTATTTGTGGTGTAATAATAAGTATGTATGTATGTGTGGTTGTTAGATTTTTTACTGCTGTGTTGTTGGTCATTATTATTTTTCTGGTCAAGGAATTTTGTTGTAACACGACGACGACGACAAAGCATGATTGGCACTGGGGCGACTACAAAATGTTATTGTTGCTGTTTTGGTTTTTTTTGGTTAATTTCTATGTTCGTTATATTTTGTTTTTAGTTCACAGGATGTTTTTTGTTTGTTATACGTATATTTAGTAGTGTGTGTTTCTAGTGTTAGTGTAATATTGTTTTTTTTTTCAATAATATTTTTTGTCGTATTTCTTTGTTTTTTTTTCATTTAGGATCATTTTTGTTTGTTTTCATATATATGTAATTCATTATTAATATTTGTATTGCTATAGCTAAAAAAAAACAAAAAATATATATAATTGTATTTTTCTTTAAATTAAAATAATAGGAAAAAATATATATAGATATTTATTAATAAAACAATATAGCTAAACAAGTAACTAAAAAGGGAGACCACCTAATTAAAAATAAAATAAGAAAAAAAATTGGCATGTAAGTTCATGTTGTTTGGGGGGGCAAAGCAGTACAGAGTTGGATGAATGATTTGTTTTATTAATTTTTTTAAGAAGAAATAGAAAACAAGGCAGATAAAAAATACAGGAATCTGTATTTTTGCTTGTCAAAATTTCATAGGGGCAAAGAAGGAACAAAATGCTTAAAGAATTTAAATTTGAAATTTTTGTTTCAAATTGTGATTAAAATTTTCTTACATTTTTTTCACAAATGTTTACATTTCGTACATATTTATATTTTTATCTTTATTTTTTAAACATTTTTTTATATAATTTGAATTTCATTTCTGTAACAGCTTATCTCCCCGCCACATTGAAACTTACAAATTCGGCCCAAAAGAGAAAACATCAAGATAATTGTGTAAAGACCCATTTTCTCTTTAGCAGAAAAAAAATTAAGAAAAAATATTTCAAATCCAGTTTGTTTTTTTTTTTTCTTCTCGGTCCCTGGTAGCTTTGCCATGGCTTTTATTAATATTTGATATATTTAAAAATTTATACAAGAGAAAAAAATGAAAAGAAATTAATTATAAAGTCACTTTTAAGCAAATATAATTTTTTTTAAAATATAATATTTTTGGGAGGTTTTTTGTTTGTTTCAGGTTTGGTTTTTTTGTTTAATAACACATCAATAATAGTTTGAAGTAAGAAAAAAAATAATTTTAATAAAAAAATATAATGAAAAAAAAATCAACAATTTTTAGTTTTTAATGATCTGGGTTTTGAGCATTTTAAAATTTTTGGGAGGGGAACAAGGTGTTTTGTTTCAAAAGAGAAAAAATATATATATTAACAATAAATAATAGTTATATAAACAAAAAAAGCAGATAAAGGAGGAAGGAAAAAATTACAAAAAAAATTATTAGTACATTGTGTTTCAATTTTGGGTCTGGGATGCCGAAAAAAGTATCGTTAATGCAAAAAATATATATTCTATTTTTTCTTCTTCTTCAAATGGACAAATATAATCCTACAATCTAATAAAGAAAATTATTCATTTATCAATATTTTTTTTGTGATTTTGAAATTTTTATAAATTTTTTTGGTAGGTTTTTTTGTTATAATTTCTTCATGTTTTTTTGTTTATTTTTTGCTTTTCTTGAAAATACCCAAAATAGAAATTATTTTTTTTTAATTTGAAGAACGAAAAAAATGTTTAAAAAATATTTTCTTTTTTTTAGAATATAAGCTAGGTGTTTCTTGTTTTTATATAGAAAATAGCACTTAATATATGTAAAGAGGAAAGAAAAAATAAAATTGTTTAATAAAAATTAAAAATTAATAATAATAAAAAATTATAGCAGACGTAAAAACAAATGAATTTTATTTATCCGCCGCTACAGACGCTGTCGTTGATTTTTTATTGGCTGGTTGTTGTTGCTGTTCCGAAGATGATGATGCTGATGCTGACACTGCTGAAGATTGTTGTTTGTTGGCAGCGGCATCCTTTTGCTGTTGCTGCTGTTGATTTTGCAATTGTTTTTGTTTCTGTTGTTGCTGCAATTGTTGTTGTTGCTGACGTTGATTACGATTTAGCCCCGAATTACTGCCACTACCACCACCACTGCGTCTCAATTCATTGGGTGAGCCATAGTGATAGTTGCGATTGGCAATTTGTGGTTTATTACCCAAAGAGCCACTGCGTACACGTACCGTGGTGCTACCAAAAGAACCAGTACGTCTACGATTATTACCACCTTGATTCTGGTATTGTTGTTGTTGCTGATGTTGTTGTTGCTGCTGCACACGATTGCCCACATAATCACTACGATTGGTAATTGTGGTATTGGGACGACGATTGCCACCGCCGGCCACAATAACTTTGGTGCCATCACTTTCCGATACACTACGATGTCTTTGGAAATTACGGCCACGATTTAGGCTGCCCACACCCTGTAACATTTCGTTGATTTCCGGTTCAACAACACGGAAATCTTCAATAGTCTTGAAACGTTTCAAATATTCTTTCAGTTGCGGTTGTACTTCCAATTTATCGGCATTTTTATAGTATTTCAAGAAAGCCCAGAATTTTTCGAGACCGTATAGTTGTCCTGTAAGAGAGAATGGAGAAGAAAACATTATTAATAACTCTCTTTGGATATTTCAAAGGAATTTCAAAACTGCAAAATTAAGAAAAATACAAAATATGCAATCTATTACTTAAGCCTATATACCCCTTTTCTTTCAATACCAAAAAGTCGTCAGGGTTTAAATTTTAAAGTATTGCATTTCTCGTATTCACTCTTTCTTTCCCCCTTTTTATATTTTTTGCATAACTTTTCCCCCTAAACTTACCAATTTCATAATCGGCAATTGTTTCCTCTTGGAAATCTTCATAGATATGTGGACGGAATTTCTTTTCCAAACCATAGGAATAGAAACGGAATAGACACTCCAGACCATAACGGAAACCATTACTGGCATCTTCCAAGGCCAATTGACGGAATTCATTGTACATTGTCTTATTGAAATTTTCACGCAAAAAGAATGACCAGAAACGATAGAGGGTATTCATTTCTTGTGACTGGCCATAGCCCAAACGACGTCTCTCCTTAAGGCAACGTGAATGATATTTATGATATGCTTGTTGGGTGAAATTATTCTCCTTGAGTAGGGCATGTGATGGATGCTGGAAGACGGGCAACGATTGAGGTACTGATGAACCATACGATGAGGTGGTGGGCGATGTGCCTGCCGACGATCCCATCGATGTGGTACGTGGCCTATGTTCTACGGTGTCGAGCAACCAACCAACGTGAGCTTCGACCGGTGGATTCGATGAATGGCGGGTCTTACGTTTACGTGGTGTACGCAAATCAAGTGAATGGTTGTTGGGTGCAGCATAGAAACGAGCTCTACGCGATTTAGTCGTGGAATTCAGTGTCGAGTTCAGTGTTGTATTCAGTGTCGAGTCTTCATCATCATAGGCGGGTGGAGGTGGTGGTGGCGGTTGTTGGTTACGCTGTGAACGACCAGACTGGCCGTGCATTTTTTCAAAATCTTCTTGGGATATCAAATTAACGGTACGATAATCCTTGGCCGTGTTTGAGGTAATCCACAAATCTTCTTCGTAATTGACCAGACCATCGTTAATGACATTCTCCAAGTCCTGAGTAATTTTTGTTCTGGAGGTGTAGTCGGCCGTACGATCGTAACCTTCGTGTTTGGGAGCCCGGTGTACTTGGGAGACAATCAGCAGTTTGTTAATATCGCGGTCGGCAAATTCGTAATCGGATTCATCATCGTCGGAGTAGTGTTCGGTGAAATTGTTGACGCGTCCAGAGGCAGGTATTGGATCCATTAGCTCTTCATCAAACTGGAAGTCTAGTTCTTCCTTCTCGACAGGCTGGTGACCACCGCTGGTGGCTGTTGTGGCGATTGCAGAGAATGCAGCTGTTTTGGAGGAGGCAGAGGAGGATTTGATGGTAGTGGTGGTGGTGGAGGAAGTGGATTTGGTGGTGGTGTTGTTGTTGACGGAGGAGGAGGAAGCATTTGATGATGTGACATTGGATGTTTTGTTGTTTTTGGGATTCAGGGAGGAGTTGGTAGGAGTGTTGGTCATGGTGGCGGATTGATTTGATGTGGATGCGGAAGAGGTGGTGTTGGCGAGTGGCAATTGTGATGATGACGATTGTGTCGAGTTGGTGGTAGCTGATTTAGTATCTTTATAAGCATTTGATTTTGAGCGTCTCTTTACCTCTTTCCACATGCCATCGGCAGCTTCGCCGGCACTCGTTGTTGAATCGGCACTCTCAGAGATAGCTGCAGCGGGTACTTTGCCTTCTGTGGCTGCTGCTTGTGTGGTCGTCGTCGTCTTCGTCTTCTTTTCCGGAGTCGATGTCGAGTTTGGTGCTTTCACAGCCGTCGTTACACTCTCAGCCAATCCACTCAAATGATCCGCCAACTGGGCCACCGCTCCACCCGTTGCCGTTTGCTGTTCGGCTGCCACGGCAGCTTCCACCTTTTTGGTGAGAGCACTGATGGCGTTCAATGCAGGGGCAGGTGTTTGTCTCTCTTGTTGCAACAAAATGGTGGGTAGCAGATTTTGCGAATTACGTGGCACCGGTGGTGGTGGTATACAACTCAGGGGCTTGGTAGCCATGGGTGAGGTTAAAATCGGTGGCAGAGGCACTTCGGGAACATAGATCATATTTGGTGAGGTATTGTTATTCGCAGCAGGAGTAGTTGTAGCCGTTGTTGTATCAGTGCTTGTCGATTCTTGAGCAGCAGGTGTATCATTAGCTTGACTTGTTACAATTTCTTGAGTAGGGGTAGTGGTGTTTGTGGTGGTAGTGGTAGCAGCAGCAGTAGTAGTGGTGGTGGCAGCAGTGGTGGACGCTTCAGGCGTACTGCCGGCAGCACCACTTGCGGCAGCTGCAGTTGCGGCCACTTTAACCGGGTTACTAACTGTATCCACAGCTTCCTTAATGGGCCATATGGTGGGGTTTGTCTTTGTGCGCACCTTATAGCCTTCCAAAAGTTCAATTTTATCGGATTCCTTGATGGCTGTAATGATTAGAGCCACATCTGTGGTTAGAGCTAGAACCCGATGGAACGAAGCGATTAGAGTGACAGGGATGCAACCTTCGTCATCCATTTTGCGGCGCAAAAAGAAATCGCCAGTAAGGTTTTCTTCGCTAAAATAATATTCACTGGAAAAACAAAGAAGAGGAAAAAAACGTTATAATGCTATTTACGACTTTTTCAAACACACACAGAACGCCATAGGGGAGAGACAAAAAACACTTATCTCAATACACACAATTTTCAATACTTACACTTGTTTTTTAATAGCTTCTTTGACGCTTTGTGCATCCATTTCAATATATGCAGCAGGCATGGGACCATAATAATGGGTACCCATAAGAACAAATGAGGGATCTGCACCGGCGGCATCCGCCGGTAGATAATTTGCGTACTCGCCATTGGCTAACAGATGGCGTGGTATGCGATTTGCCGTACGACCTGGTCCCGATCTTGAGAATCCGCCACCGCCGCGCCCCTGACGCCCGCCCCGGTAGGACGTGCGGTACCGCCGTTGGCTGCGGGCTGGACGTTGTTCGTACTCGCCGTCACGTTCATGCCGATTGGTGCCGCTGCCGCTACGCCAGGAATCAATGCGTTCACCCACATTGCCAGATTTTGTTTTGTTGCCGACAGCATTGTTGTTGTGTTGGCGTTCACCGCGCTGACTCTCGCCGCCGCCATTGTTGTTGGCTGAGCGTCTTTCATTGTTAGAGTCGTGGTGGCCAGCATTTTGGCCGGATGAGCGATTGTTGGCACGATCTTGGTATCGCGGCTGGGAATTGATACCTCTGCGGGTGGGACGACCACCAATTGATTTGGAACGACTAGATTTGGCCAAATCGATTTGAAGAGGTCGCCATTTTTGTTTGGGTATTTTCTTATTGATGCCGACGCCGCCGCTGCCATTGGCAGTATTTGTGTTGGCATTATTTCCATTTCCGGCATTGCTGGAAGATGCTTCATTGTTAGCGGTTGCCGCTGAAGTTTTTGGATCTTGATTTTCTTTGGCAGCACTAGAGCTAGTGCTGGATGCTGAAGATGATGTTTGGGCGACAACGACTTTATCGTTAGTGTTGTTGCTGCTGTTCGATGATGCTGTTTGCTGCTGTTGTTGGCTATCCACTAAAGTTTGGCCTTCGGTAGGTTTTACCGTGGCAGCGTTAGTATCTTCCTTTTGAGCGTTGGAACGTTGTTTTCTGTTTGAACGTTTTGTTTCGGTACCGGCTGGTTTACCACCAATTAACATTGGCCAATCACCAACGTTACTAAAATCACTAGCCTATAAAGCGGAGAAGAAAGATAAGAGGGGGTTAGAATTGGAAATTAAATTATTTTGTGTTTTTTTTTTATAAATTACTTACTTTTTGATTAACCTTCTTTTTGTCCTTTACCACGGCAGCATTCGCATCACTTTTTGAGACGACTGTAAGGAAAAGAAAGGAAAAAAAAAATAAAATGAATATAGGTTTTATTTTATAAAAATAACGAAAAAAAGAAAGAAACTAAAGGTATAGTCGAACTGTGCAAAATAAATTTGGAACCTATTTGGTAAAACTAGAGATGTTTGGGGACACGGGGATTCAGGTTGAACCTAGAAGGTTCCAACTGAATTTTATTAAAAATTATAAAGAAGGTAAGAAGCTATATGGCCGGTTCCTTTTTGTTTTTCGAAAAACATTTGTCAAATCTAAAAATCTAAGTAACCTGAGTACCTTCTCGAGCTGTTTTAGTCATGTAAATGTAGAATAATGAACTATATTTTTAATTTAAATTCTACAAATAAAGAAGAAATCTATATTACAACAAAATCAGGCGAGGTTATCAAAAGTGTCAATTTATTTTTAAAACTTAGACGGGGATTATAAAAAAAATTACAATTCTAGTCATAACTGGACTTTTTTTTTGTATTTCAAAGCAAAAGAAAAACTTATTCCAGGCCAAATAAGTTCACATATTGTAATCTTGACGAGTCACATGTCTAATAAAAAGATTACATTTTTTACATAAGGTGTAATCTTACCCCACCCCTTACGAATTCTACTACTACGCTCTATACAAAATTTAACTGCGGCTCCGTGGCTACAAAACTACAAAGTTGTTGATATAGAAAAAAATAAAATACGAAAGCTTATCACTATTTGTATCTTTCAAGTATATGTATCAACACGAATAGTAGTATTTGTATTTGAATAACTAAAAGTATAAAACAGAAGACGAAGAAGAGAAGTGAAAGAAGAAGTAGAAGCGGCAAAAGATCATGCCATTTTATTTTTTTTCGTTTTAATTATCACAGAATAAACAGAAAGCAAAAAAACTTGGTATTGTTGTTTATTTATAGCGCAGCAGAATACCCCATAACACACTTCTACATAGTCAATGATGTTGTTTATGCATACAAATATATGTATATATATATATTTTAATATGTTTCAGACATGCGGCTTTTTGTGTTGATTTTTCAAAACAACGAAAACATTTATGGGAACACAATACTGGATACAATGGGTGTCAAAAGTGAGGATATAAAATGTAGATATTATTAAATGCAAGGCAGGGGAGGTAGGTGGTCACACGAGTACTTATGGTCCCATTATTGTAACCTATTTTTAGGAGGTCCGGCAAAAAATTTGTTCAATTTCGTCAGATCATTACCGAAAGATATTTGTAATTCGGCATTCCGTCCTCTTTGTGGGCGAGAAACATTTTTTACCTGTTTTGATTTAATAATCAACATTAAACATATTTTTGAATTTTTGTCCAATACCTAACCAAGAAGTAATAGAAATTCCTTCCTTACAGGGTCTTCATATTAAGGTGCTGGCCATTTTTAAAGCATTTTGAATGCACAACAAATAATGGAAGATATAAATAGTTTGGCGCGGTCTAATATAAAGATTTTTTTACATGTTTTCATTTAATACTCAACATTGAAAATATTTTTGAATTTATTTTCCAGTACCTAACCAACAAGTAATAGGAATTCCTGCTGGTCTTTTGATGCAAACAAATTTCTTTTGAAGTATTTAAATAATTTCAGTCCTTATGAACTGCAAAAAATTAATATTATTGGAATTTCAGAAATTATCCGGCAATGTTTATAATCCTAATAAATAATATTGGAATTTCAGAAATTATCCGACAATGTTAATAGATCCAATAAATAATATGAGTGAAAGAAAAATTGGATATCTATTGTATTGTGTTATTAAAAACAAAACACCTTGCTGTATATAATTTTAATCAAACTACGCAGTTGGAATATCTTTCACACATACACAATGAAATTGAATATTGCTGGAAGGAATGTGCCGAAGTAATAAAAATTGATACAAAGTTCTTTTATGACAGGGAATTAAAAACAAAACAAACAAAAAATTATATACAACTGCAAATTATTGAAAATAATAATGGCATGGCAGACAAAACAAAAAAAATCTGTGTGTTTTTGGTTTCTATTCTGAAAGACAAGCAACCTTGGTTCCTTACTTCTCCTATATACTTCCTCCACAAGAATCCACTAACCTAACTGTTAGTGATATTCACATACCGAAACAATAATATATAAAGATATAGAGTCATACAAGCCTATATAAGAAACTTCCATGGTTGGAGAAACCTAATGTTATGAGGAGGTTCGTTATATCCCCTAGTTTGTTGGATGTTCTACCACCAAAATTGTTAGGAGGAGTAAAACGAAATTTTATGAGGTTCGTTCCTTATATTCGCTAGTTTGCTGTTATAGCAAAATTTCTGAGTCCCAATTTAGATTAAGCGAGTTTACTTGCGGCATGTCTTTGTTTGCAGGAGAGAGGGGCAAGTGTAATAGATTAAAAAAAATGCTCGTACCGGCAAATTTCTGGCAATTCGTTTCGTGTATTTTGTTTGCAGTGTCAATAATTTGAAATACCAATCCTGAACATTGTCACTAAATGTAAAAAAAAAATATTTTTGAAACCGTGTTTTTCCGATTTTGCCATCATCTTCTAAATACCTCACAAGCCACTAACCAAATTTTTAATAATATTCACAAAAAAATCTCTCAAGATTTACAGTCACACATGGCTAAATAAGAAACTCTATTGGTTGGAGGAAACCCAAAATTATAATGCGGTTCGTTATATCCGCTAGTTTTGTTGGTTGTTGTTATACCCAAAATTTTGTTAGCCGTTCAACTTTGCCTTTTTTGAAAAATAAAAAATAATATTATTTTTTTATTAATGTTTTGTTTTTTTTTACTTACCTACAGTTGTGGACTCAACAACTTTAGTGGTTTGGGTCTTATTTGGATTCTGTGCGTTTGTGTTGGAGCTGCTATTATTGGTAGTTGAAGTAGTGGTTGTGGTATTATCGCTTGTTGCCGGTTGTTGTTTTTCGTTTTGATTCTGTGCTTGCTGTTGTTGCTTTTGCTGTTTAGGCTGTTTGGGTTGCAAGACACGTTTATCCAATGGCGAAGAACTTGTTTTGGGACTTGAAGCTTGTTGTTTTG
This sequence comes from Musca vetustissima, assembly GCF_032173495.1. Lineage (NCBI taxonomy): Eukaryota > Metazoa > Arthropoda > Insecta > Diptera > Muscidae > Musca > Musca vetustissima. Next base: position 163,352 of record NW_026877169.1, on the reverse strand, counting down.
ATATCTAAAATAGAAGAAGAAGCATTCAAAATAACATTAGTATTTTTTTCAATTATTATGGAAAATAAAATGTATAAATATAGAAGAAGATAAAATAATAAATATGAAAAAATGCATAGAACCCATATAGGGTTGTATAACTAATATGCATATAATAAGAGGGAGGAATATGTCAATAACACACACACACCAGAAGTCAGGAAATTGAATTTACATTTTCAAAACAAAAAATGCTCAATTCAATGTGATGTACAATTGAAAATAATTTCATAGTATTATTATTATTTTTTTAAGTAACAAAAACAATTCTTCGATGTGGATCTTTAGATATACAGGCTGGTTTTTGTGGTGCCCCAAAAGGCCCATGATAGTATTAATTGTAATTATTATATTAAATATCGCATTGAAAGACCATAACATAAAAGGACTATTCTTTTGAAAGGAACAAAGGTGTTCCAAAATATTTTCCGATGAGGATTTTCAGTTATGATTTAGTTTTCATGGCTGTCCGTATACAGTTTTTGAAAAAAACATTACGCAATTGTGTTGAAAAATCGTATGTCTTGTTGGAAAATGTAATTAACCAGATGTATGCAGTAATTGGTATGTTCAATGCCGTATTAAAAACCCATAACCATAAAAGGATAATTATTTTTAAAGGAACAATAGTATTTCAAAATATTTTCCAAAGAGGATCTCCAGTTATAATTCGCTGTCCATGATGGGCTCATTCTAATTATACTCAATACCGTATTGAAAACGCCTATTACACCCTTCGTAATCGTATGTCTTTTGGGAAATTGTAATTAAACTGATGTATGCTTCTCTATTATTATTTTTTGGATTTAGGGTTAATAGAAGTTTTTCTTTCTCTTGGACGAACTCTTGGCCATTTCTTTATTTTTTGGCCATTAACTTAACGACTAATTTCCCTAATAACCAAAATACAATTTTGAAATAGTTCGTTAATAGTTGATGGTATTCTGTCACACAACAATGTATAAAATTTCTTCAGCATTATTGCTGACACAGACGTTTTACCATAACCATAGGAATGGTTTGCGCCGGTGTTAAAGTTGATGCAAAACATTTTGTGTGTGATGAAATTTTCTTTCTTTATGGGAAATACCATAATATGGACATGGAATGGAATGCGTCATGGCAAAAAGTGTGTTCGCATGTCATTTGGCTCCTACGAACTCACCCTCTAGGGGTTGGCTTGCTCTTTTGGATGACTAAGTTTAGTATCCTTTTTCTTTTTTGGTTAAAGTACCACCCAGCAATGCAGTATTTTATTTTTGGCCAATGAAAAAATCATTGGAAATATGATGGGTGACCTTCAAAGAGAGTAGACTACGGGAGAAGAGAGTAAAACATAGAAATTGTTATGGTAAAATTTATCATAACAAAGGAGCAGAAGTTCTTTGGAAGAGAGTGAGCAGTTGTGGTTTATTGTGGTAGGAGAGAACGAGACAAAAGCATACACATGTGTATCCTTGGAAGGATATTTTTGTTATGGTTTTTTAGGACATGGGTTTTAAACGTTTTTAGTAAAGGTTTTGTGAAAATAAGAAATGCCTGAATTTTAGAAAAAAAATCCACTAAAAAATATTTTTGTCAGAAGATTTTCGAATTATTTATATTTTTCAGACATTATATTAATTTTTTTTTTTTAATTTAAAAAGGTTTGCAAAAATATATTTTTTCTCCTTTTTGGAAAATATTAAAAAAAAATCAACATGTTAGGGATAATTTTAAAAAGTGTAAAAGAGAACATTTTGATTGTTTTAATAAAAATTTATTATGGGCCTCATAAGGAGGGTCTTTTTCACCCAAATAGAAAAAAATATCTACACCATCCTCATGTTCTCATCAAATGTCTCGTGGGGCATTATGACGAAGAATGAGGAAAAAAATTAAAAAAAAAACAGAAACGTTGACATAACCAAAACCTACGAATAATAGGAAAAGTAAATATCTATGTCAAAATGAAACCCCTTAACATACGTAACATGCATGACCCCCCCATATGACATGTAAGAGGCATGTGAGTGGGTGAATAACATTTTTCTATGCCACACTACTAATTAGAGATAATTAGTATGGGGGTTTTCACAATGAAAATTTTAAGGAAAAAGAATAAAAATGGTGGTTCGCATGGGTTTGGAGACACATATACAAATGAAGGCATCATTGATCCATCAAATTAAACCGCCTATGGGGGTCGTTTTGAATTTTTTTACGAGACCTCCAAAGTGTTTAGTTTTTCGGATTAATTTACCACTTTTGGTTTCGGAATAGATTAAGAAGGTCTACAAAGTGATAACCTTAAAAAAGGAGGTTAAGAAATGGGTAAAATTTGGTTCACAAATACATCATTGAACCATCAAATGAAAAGATTTTTTCGATGTTGTTGTAAGGTGTAATAATTAGCCACTTTTGTATTGGTTTCGATAATTGTAAAACATCATTAGATTAAAAACCTTAGAGAAGGAGGGTAAAGAAAATTTGAAAAAATAATTACAGAAGGGCTCTCGTATCGCTCTTCTGCAAAGAGGAATTACCTCAGAGAAGGTGGGTAAAGAAAATTTGAAGAAAAAATTACAGAAGGGCTTCACTCTTCTGCGAAGGGGAATTACCCATTTACCCATTATCGAATCAAACGGTATCAATCTATGCGGTCGGTTTTGTTGGCATCGGCCACAGCATTTATTGAAATTAATTGAATGGCATTACGAGGCTGTTAAGCTCTCTTTTTGGACATGTTTCCGTATTAAATATGTCTTTGGCCTTAAGTAGAAGCAGAAAGCAATATTCAGAGATCCCTGAATGTTTGAACTCCTGGGCAGAAAATTTCTTGATAAAGTCTTAGTATTTTTGCTGCCTCTCAACTTTGAATTTATAAAAAAACAAGTTCTTAAAAATGGTTTTTTATAGTTTGAAGGACCTATTTTATAAATTGAGGGACTTCTAAAAGGCATTGTAGGTATAGAAGAAATTCTAAAGGTGTTTTTAATAGGAAGAAATGCCTTCAGATGTTACAAGATATTCTATGGACTGAAAAAAATGTATTCTAGATGCCATTGTCTGATGTTCTTGGAAGAATACACATTCATTGAGTAAAAATTTAAACATAGAAAACCGGCTTAACATAGATAATGTAAAAAACTTGGGAGCCTAAATGGACCAATTTCAATGATATTAGTTCATATTTCTTCATATTTCTCGATGTACGGGTTTCCAAAGTTCCAAGTATACCCGAAGACTGGATATTTAGACATAAATGGTAAATAGCAAGTACTTTTGCTTTTGTATCCCATTTAAGACCTGCACATAGGAGTATGTCTTAAAAACTCTACAAAATTTCCAAAAGACCATAGGAGGTCTCACACCAAAAAATAAAATTGGAATCGGAAAGGGTGTCAGAGGTAAAAACAGACATCTTGATACCGTGGGAATTTTTCAATTCACACATGTCCTTAAGATGACTTTTATACCATAGAAAGTTCTCCGATGTGATTTGTCTGTATTCATGAATCAATTAAAATTTCTATTACAATCGATGTTATCTGCCAGAACTGGGGAGGCATGAGAAACCATTGACTTCTATAATATCTTTCTAGAAAGCCTTTATGACAACTTCGGACTTTTGAAAGTTTTGATTCAGCGAAGTTCATATCATGAATAAAAAAATACTGAATTTAAATATGAGTACTGTATAGATTTGATTTGGGACTTGAAGGAATAAAAAACATGTCCGGTATCTTGCATTTACGCCATTACGAAGGTATTGTCATTGTATTAACCAAAAATATGGTCCCCTTTGTGTGAATTTTCAGTATCTATGAGCCAAGTAAAATTTTCCATTACGATGGATGTTTTCTGCCCGAGGAGGTAGGCGACAGCCTGACAACCCATTGAAGTGTTTTTTGTTTCTCTCATATAGATTTTTGTATAATGTATATATCGTATATAATAATATTCCATTTGTCTTCCAGAAACATAATTTTTTTTTGATATTAAGTTTTCCCACCTCAATGTCCTTATAAATAAAATTGAAATGGATTATTTAAGAATATTTTATAAAAAAAAAAGATTTTTATTTTGTCATACCTCCTTGTTTTGAAGCTAATAAATCATCAACTGGATGAACTGTATGGATGGTGGCTCTTTTTCTTTATACGATGACAGAGTCCAACAAATAGATTGGCGAATTTTCTTTTTATCACACACAACAAAATTATAAAGTTCCAAAATAAAATTTCGATAATTCAAATTAAAATTTAAAATAACCCAAAATAATTCAAAACCAAAAAAGTTTTTAGGTTTGTCTCTTCCATTGGCTGGGTTGGATGATGTTTTTCGGGTTTTGCTTATAGCTGGATTTTCTTATAGAACAATAACACATTGAGGTTGTTTTGCTGTTGTTGTGGTAGTGTGATGATTTCACTTTTCCTCTATATTATATTATTTTTTTCGTTTTACACTAAATTGTGTCCAAAAAACATTGTCTTATCTTCACTTTATGAAATTTTCGATTATTTTGATTGTAACAAATATTTGTTTTATTAATCTTATCATTTAATAATGTAGCGATGATAATAATGTTTTTATTTTTCATTTAAAGAAAAACACTTGGTTTTGGAAGTTGTTGAAAGAATATAAATTTATACTCTGTTATTTTTTTCGATTAAGAAATTATAAATGAAAACGACCTCAAGTCGTTTTTTATAACACAAAAAAGAAATCACTCAATGTCGTTTCTTTATTTTTTTTGGTAAAAAGGCGACCTATTTTCTTCGGTTTTTTTTTCAAGATTTAAGATATTTGTTTGGTTGTATATATATTCACTTTTAATTCTCTATATTAAGTATAGAATACAAAATTTTTTTCTTTCTGTAAGATATTTTACGCGTTGTATTGTTTAAAGCGAGCGTCTTGTACGACCGTTCAAGATGTTCTGATTGATTTTGCTTGGGCGCAGTGTCTGAATATGATTTTTTACATTGCCACAGGCAGAACTCTCTCTCTCTCTCAATAACAACAACACCGGCGTGAGAGAGAGGTAAGCTAAATACAGAGAGAGCATACACCGTCTGTTGATACATATACTAAACTGCAGAGAGTTTGTTGTTGTTTGTTTATTGACTAGTAATAAACAATGATAAAAACAAAAATACAAAATAAAACCAGTAAGGAAAGTAGTAAAGTCGGACGGGGCCGACTATATGATACCCTTCACCACTATGGGTATATAAAACAGGACTATTAACATGAAATTGGACGAACTAAAATATGTGATACTTATCTAAATGTGAATCGCCTTAGATCAATCCGTAAACAAGTCATTCGTTTGTTACAATGGTACAAAATTATATAAATCGACTTCAAACAAAGCATTAGGACATCCGTTGGGCTATGTCTGTACTTCTAGAAAACGCAACTACGTTATTCTATGCTCAATTTTGGAAATTGTTCAAAATTGCATGTCAATCTGACAAACATGAGGAGTTTGATGCCCAATTTACTTAACATCGGGCGTAAATATATATGGAATCTATATCCAAATATGAATCGATTTCAACGAAACTTGTCACGGGTTAGGATATACTAATTTCAGTACGTTTTGTTCCTATCAGCCTATTGGTTCCTTGGTGCGTCAATTACTTAAAATCAATCTATAATAAAAGAGAGCTATATCTAAAACTCAACCGATTTTCACGAAACTTTGCACACATCATTCTGGACTAAATTCAGTACGATATGCCAAATTTCGTGAAAACCGAAAGATATATATTGACTATGATGCACCATGTACATTAAATCGGACGAAATTATATATTTGAGCTATATTTACATCTTGACCGATTTTCACGAAACTTGGCAGACATCATTCTAGGCTCACTTCAGTACGTTATGCCAAATTTCGTGCAAATCGAAGGATATATAGGGACTTTGGTACACCATTTACATGAAATCGGACGAAACTATATATGGGAGCTATATCTAAATCTGGACCGATTTTCTCGAAACTTGCCAGACATCACTCTAGGCTCAATTCAGTACGTTATGCCAAATTTCGTGCAAATCGAAGGATATATAGGGACTATGGTGCACCATTTACATGAAATCGGACGAAACTATATATGGGAGCTATATCTAAATATGGACCGATTTTCACGAACAAGGCAGACAACATTCTATGCTCAATTCAGTACGTTGTGCCAAATTTCGTGTAAATCGAAGGATATATAGGGACTTTGGTGCACCTTAAATCGGACTAAACTTATATAGGGACTTTGGTGCACCATGAAATCGGACGAAGCTATATATGGGAGCTATATCTAAATCTGGACATATCACTATATATAGTACTCTACTTTCATGCAAATCTTTATATATAGGGACTTTGGTGAAATCCTTAAATCGGACGAAATATATATGGGAGCTATATCTAAATCTGAACCGATTTTCTCGAAACTTGGTACATATCATTCTGCGCCTAATTCAGTACTCTATGCCAAATTTCATGCAAATCTTATGATATATAGGGACTTTGGTGCACCATTTACCTTAAATCGGACGAAACTATATATGGGAGCTATATCTAAATCTATATATGGGAGCTATATCTAAATCTGAACCGATTTTCTCGAAACTTGGCACACATCATTCTGCACCTATTTCAGTACTCTGTGCCAAATTTCATGCAAATCGGAAGATATAGAGGGACTTTGGTGCCGATATCGCGAAAATATATATGGGACCTATATCTAAATCTGAACCGAAACCATTTCAATAGGGAGTCCTTGGGCCAAATATAGTGGCTTGTGCCAAATTTCATCCAAACCGGCATAAATGCGAGAGTACTTTGTTTACAATTTAACATCTACAGAGAGAGCAGACGGACAGACGGACGGACGTCGTGCATAAATCGATCAGAAAGTGATTCTATGCATATTCTCAGAGAGTGTGTCTATCTCGATTATTTTTGCCTGTTACAAACATATGCACAAAGACATAATACCCTGTACCACAGTGTGGTGAAGGGTATAAAAACATAAACAACAACAGCAGTGTTGTTGTTCCCCACACAATACACATGTGTTAGAGTATTGGCCCCAAGGTAAAAAACAATGTTGATATTTATCAGTTTTTTTTCGTCAAAATTTGAACGTCAAAATAAAAATGCATGTGTTTCTTGGTTATCATTGCGTGCACAATTAAAAATGATCTGGATGTTTTTGGTGGTTTTTAACCCCAAATGATAATGCATAATCTTCCATTTGAGGAGAATGAATCCTTTATTGTTTTGAGTTTTCACACGTACACACACATATGTTAAGTGGAGAACAACAGAAACATTACCGTACCCACTTGTCGCTTTCTCTGAAAATAAATTGCGTCTTAAGTGTAAATTATTTTTTGGGTTGCCTATATCGAATTTCGTTGCTGATATCCTATTTCAAGTGCTCGACCACTGTGGTTCGGCAAAGATAAAAAGTTATTAATATCTATTTCAATTGTTCAATTTTTTATTGCTATTTTTTTATGGTCGCATATAGGAGCTAATTGATTAAAAAAAACTGAACAGAAAAAGCCAATATCGGACGGACAAAATTATATATGAGATGTATATGTAGATATTGGACTGATTTAAAAAAACTCGACAATCATATAATAATAAAAACATCACAATTTCCTAAAATCTGTCGAAAATATATATGGGTATCTACATCTGAACCGATTTCAACATAGCACACTTCATTCTAGGCTCAATTCGATACGATTAGTTAAATTTAATTTCAATCGGTCAAATATAGGGTCTTCAGTACACCATATAAGCACCAGTAAGGAAAGTAGTAAAGTCGGACTGGTGCACCATTTACCTAAAATCGGACGAAAATATAGATATGAACCGATATTCTCGAAACTTAACACACCTTATTCTAGACTTAATTCAGTACGCTATGCCAAATTTGGTGGAAATCGAAAGGTATATAGGAATTTTGGTGCAACATTTACAAAAAAAAGTCGTACTAAAATATATATGGGAGCTATATCAAAATCTGAACCGATTTTCGGATTCATCATCATTCTAGACTTAATTTCGTACGCCAAGCTAAATTTCGTGAAAATCGAAAGATATATAGTGGCTTTGGTACACCATTCAACTTATATCGAACAAAAATATATATGAGAGCTTTATCTAAATTTGAACCGATTTTCTCGGAACTCGACACACATCATTCTACATTTAATTTAGTACGCTATACCAAATTTCGTGAAAATCGAATAATATATAGGGACATTGGTGCACTATTTACATAACATCGGACGAAAATATATATTGGAGCTATATCTATATCTGACCCGATTTTCTCGAAACTTGGCACACATAATTCTAGTCTTAAATCAGTACGATATGCCAAATTTCGTGCAAATCAAAAGATATATAAGGACTTTGGTGCACCATTTACCTAAAATCGGACAAAACTACATATGGGGAGCTATATCTAAATCTGAACCGATTTTAAAAGCATTACGAAACTAAGCACACATCATTCTGGACCTTATTCAGTACCATATACCAAATTTCGTGTAAATCGAAAGATATATGGTTCCTTTGGTGCCTATACCGGTCGAAAATATATCTGCACAGTACGCTGTGCCAAATTTCGTGCAAATCGAAAGATATATAGGGACTTTGGTACACCATTTACATAAAATCAGATGCAATTTTATATGAGCGCTATATCTAAATCTGAACCGATTTTCACAAAATTTAACACAGCATATGCACAAAGACATAATACCATGTACCACAGTGTGGTGAAGGGTATAAAAATCGGGCATGGCAAATGACCCATCAATTCCACGTTTTTGATCTGTCAAAATGTTCTGTTTTGGCAACTCGTCACAGGAAGTTTTGTTTTTCTAAAAAAAGAAAAAAAATCATCAGTTCTCCTGGTCATTCGACTTTTCCTGTTCATTTTTCTAAATCTCTCTTTTGACTTCAGGCAAAAAATGGTATATCACTCAGAATTAGACAAGCGGAATAGTCGAACTTGACCAGTTTTGTCGAAAAAAACAAAATACCGAAGACGTTTTTGGAACACTGTGTTCTTCCGAAGACCTTTTTTGAAGCACCGTATTCGTATTTAAAACTTTAAAAAAGTTTAATTCTCAAACTAAAACTTAAACGCTACATTGACAACACTTTAAGTTGTTAAATAACACACACAAGAAGAGTACGCGCAAACGAAGTCAGGCAGGGATATAAAGAGAGAGAGAGAGAGCAAGCACACAATTGAATCAACAAGATTTAATTGTTTTTTATTTGCATTTTAGTTTTTTTTCAACTTTATTTTTTTACTGTACGAATTGAAAATAATAATGGCGACCCGCCGCAGCCGCTTTAAATTGCAATTACGCATCTACATATAGACATGGAACAAGTCTGAAAGCAAGCAACCAAACAACCACCACTACAATTATGTTTGAACCGCATTAGAGGCCGACAAAAAACCTCTATCCGGGGTTATTGCAATTTTCTCCTTTGTACCATCCTTCATAACAAAAAAATATTGCAAGGCTGTAGATTTTTCGTTGCGTTGCATAGGAAAGCTTTGCTGAAATTAACAAATTAAGTTCAAAGGGTTTAAGACATGTTTAAGTAAAGTCACTCTCTTTGGAAAACATGGTTTATTTGTGGTGAATGACAAAAAGAAACTTGAAATGAATTAACGTTGGAAAACAAATTCTAAAAATTTTCCAAGTAAATTCACATTTTTAAAAATACGGTTTTGGTATTCCAAATAAATTTTTAAATATCTTATAAAAATTAAAGAAGGGAGAGGGAAACAAACCTATATATGGGAGTTATATTTAAACCTAAAACAATTTTCTTCAATTTCAATAGGGTTCATTATATAATCGACTAAGAAAGTGGTTCTATAAATATTCTCAAATGAAACCATGGGTCTATTCTCGTATTCTTTTGGATGCTACAAGGATATGTACGAGAACATAATACCCCCCTGTACCACTCTGTGGTGAAGGCTACGTACGTAGGTATAATTAACAATATATACATTTTATTTAAATATAAAAATTGTATATAAATATTAAAAAAAATTTTAAATCATAAAAATTAATTTATTTTTTTTTTATACTGTTTTTTAATAATTAAAATTGTGATTCAAAATTCTTGTTTTAAAATCTTTTTAAACTTTTTTATACCCTCCACCATAGTATGGAGGGTATATTAGTTTTGTTTTTCCGTTTGTAACGCATCGAAATAATAATTTCCGACACTATAAAGAGTATATATTCTTGATCTGCGTAAAATTCTATGACGATCTAAGCATGTCCGTCCGTCCGTCTGTTGTAATCACTCTAGCGTCTAAACGAATTGAGATAGATCGCCAAAAATTTTGCATAGAGTCATCTTTAGTCTGCAGGCAGATCAAGTTCGAAGATAGGATATATCGGTCAACCTTTAAGCATAGCTCCCATATAAGGGTACCTCCGAATTTTCGGTATTTTAGGGTTCTTGAGTGCGTTTTTTTAACCAAATTCGTTGAAATTTGGTACATTGACTTCATATTGGGTACTAAATTTTTCCACAAAAAATTATAAACATAAGTCCACTTTTTCTGGTAGTCCCCATATAACGGCATAATCCAATCTTCGGTATTTTTTGGGTTCTGATCCTATTTTTTGACCGAATTGGCTGTAATTTAGTACTTCGAGTTCTTATTGGGTAGCAAATCTCTCCACTAAAACCTATAAATATAGGTAAATTTTTTATTCGGGGAGCCCTCATATAAGGGTATCCCCTAATTTTAGGTATTTTGGGGTACTTGAACGCGTTTTTAACCGAATTAACTGCAATTTGGTATTTTTAGTCGTATATTCCCTCCCAAAAGCTATTAATATTGGCCCAATTTTAGGGTAGTTCCCACCCTTTGTATAGTTATCTGATTTGTTCCGCATTTTGGTTTGAGTTCTAAGACTTTGTTGTAATCAATCATTCTACCTGCGAAGGATATCGAGATAAAAATTAGAACGTGAGGCTCGAGAATGAACTATATCGGCCCGCAGTTAGGTCTAGTCCCCATACAATGATACCTACCGATTTTCGGTATTATTAATATTTAGCGTAAAGTAAGGTATTGTGATGTTATATCAGTCCACAATTAGACATAGCACCTCATATAATGATAACTTCAAATATTCGGTAATTACTAAACGATCTAATCAATATTGATACCGCTTTAGGTATCGCCTCCAGGGACGTACTCATACAAATTTTTTCTGCAATGAAAAATTTCATATCGAACCAGCAGCTTCTCCACCCAACCTCCCGAAATAAAACCTGTGGTGATGGTCTTATATAACTGTAACCTCTAAATTGCAGATTTTGGGAATGTTCCATCCAACGATGCGTCGTCGCCAATATCGGTCCACTTCTGAAATTTGTATTTTTTGTATATCGTCAGGCATCTCCTCTATATAATGTTCTACCTCCTGAAGGGAAGGATTGAGATACATAACTAAAATATTGGGTTCGAAATCGAAATTTTGTAGCCCCAAAATATATTTTCAAAAATTTATCATTTCCAGATATTTATTTACATCTGGTGCTCTAAAATAACCTTGCCCTTTTAGATGAGGCGCTCATTCTTTTTCCACATATTAAAAACAATAAAAATTTGTCAAACGAATAAAAGAAAAACAAATTGAAAACCACTTGGTCGAAAATGTCAAATATTTCCCAATACTCGTTTAATTACTGCGTTTCTTAAATTATTGACTAATTAAGAAGAAAAAAATGCCCCAATAAATAATATCAAATAATACCCCCCACTATACCCCTCTCATCGAGGCGGAGGGAGAAGGGAAAACAACAAATTGTGAAATGTTGTTTTTTTGTTTATTTTGAAATGGAGAGTGAGTATCCCCCAAATAAACAGATTTGTCACGATGTAAAAAATAAACAAACAAAATTACAATAACAACAACTACAACCGGCCTTATTATGAAGAAGAAGAAAAAAGTTGTTTATCATGTTTGATATTTGTTTTTCTGTTTTGTTTTCAGTTTTGACTTATTTGAAAAAAAAATGTATCTGATGTTATTTTTTGTGAATATGTACGTACATGTGTACCTGACCGGCTACCTACATAGCAAAAAAAATCGAAATAAAAATATTGAGTAGTTATACTGCGCCACAGAATTTAACTTCTAGACCAAATTAGTTGGCGTTGCACATTAGCCGGTATATGAATGTATATATGTAACTACATATAAGCATCGTATGATAAATAAGTGACCAATGTCTTTATATTACTAATGAGGAAACAATACATATAAGTGGACCCTCCGGAATTTTTATACCCTTCACCACACTGTGGTACAGGGTATTATGTCTTTGTGCATATGTTTGTTACAGACAAAAGGTAACGAGATAGACCCATGGTTCCTTTTGAGAATATGCATAGGACCACTTTATAAGTCGATTTATGCATGTTCGTCCGTTTGTCCATGTTAAATTGTAAACAAAGTACAGGTCGCATTTATGATCCGAATTGGATAAAATTTGGCATAGGTCACTTATTTGGCCCAAGGATGAACCCCATTGAAATTGGATGAACCAAGGATGAACCCTATTGAAAAATCGGTTCAGATTTAGATATAGCTCCCATATATATTTTCGTCCGATTTTAGGTATATATCTTTCGATTTGCACGAAATTCGGCACAGCGTAAGGAATTAGGTCTAGAATTATGTGTGTTAAGTTTCGTGAAAATCGGATCAGATTTAGATATACCTCCCATATATATTTTCGTCCGATTTAAGGTAAATGGTGTACGAAAGACCCTATATATCTTTCAATTTGCACGAAATGTGGCACAGCGTAATGAAATAGGTATAGAATAGTGTGTGTCAAGTTTCCTGAAAATCGTTTCAGATTTAGATATAGTTTACATATATATTTTCATCCGATTTAAAGTAAATGGTGTACAAAAGTCCCTATATATCTTTCGATTTGCACGAAATTTGACATAGCGTAATGAATTAGGTCTAGAATGATGTGTGTTAAATTTCATGAAAATCGGTTCAGATTTACATATAGCTCCTATATATATTTTCGTCCGATTTAATGTAAATGGCGCACCAAAGTTTGTATATATCTTTGGATTTGTACAAAATTTGGCATAGTGTACTTGATTAGGTCTAGAACGATGCGTGCTAAGATTCGGTTCAGATTTAGATATAGCTACTATATATTTTTTCCGATTTTATATAAATTGTGCACTAAAGACCCAAAGTTTATCCGATTGCTACACAATGGTGTACAATGAACTGTAGTTAATATAAATTAATATCTGGTAAGTCTCGTTGAAATCGGTTCAGATTTAGATTTCGTCCGATTTTACACAAAATTGACGCAAAATGTCCCACAACCGATACCCTTCACCTAAAGTGGTGAAGGGTATCGGCCCGTCCGACTTTACTACTTTCCTTACTGTTTACACCTTTAAAATGTCACACATCAACTAGTTCCATGCACTAGTGGGGTATGTCTACAGAGTTCATGTTCGAACAAATAACAAAATCAAAACAAAAAACTAAAGCGAAAAAAAGAAATCCAAAATAAAAACAAAACAAAAAAAAACGATTAAAACAATGTGGCTGACATCGGCTACCCCAGTATTTAATGTAGCATAACGTCATCATGCACAATAATGATAATTAATATTAAACTTCATTATCATGTCTGTCTGTGTTCAGGCGTTGTCTGATTTAATTTGTCTTCGTCTTCTTCGTTTATGTTGTTTTGCTAGACACATTCTCAGCATTAAGATGGTGGTTATGGTTATGCCCCCACCCAACCACTTCTAGCATTACAATGTAATACATTACATGGAATATGAAGTCAGAGAGAGATGAAAGATGAAATTTACGAATATGTAGATGAAGGCAACAAACCAAAGACCAAAACAAAAGTAAAAAAACCAAACATGCTAAATGGCACGTAGGCCAGTCAGTCAGCCAGCCAGCCAGTTGTGCCATACACACAATTCGAGCAAAGATTTTCCCCTCTTGTTGCTTTCATGACACCACTAACTGTTGCTGTTGTTGTTTTGGTTTGGTTGTTTGTGCTCGCTCGTTCAAGGGAAACCCACCTAATGAACAGCGTTCAATAAATTACGCATGAAAACAACAATTGTTGTTGTTATTCTCTCCTCTAGAGAACTTATCACAGTTGTGAGATGTAGGCCTCTTAAGAGAATAAAAAAAAACTTGACGCATAATTTTATTTTACATTACAAATAATGCTCTCTCTCACTATATCTCTGTGGTGCTCGCCTTTACAAGAAAACTTTTGAGAGCACGCGCACGCACTGTTGTTTGTTGGGTATTCTTTTGAATGGGCAAAGCAAATTATATTCCTCCGAAGGAAAACATATGCTCGCGTTTGAGTCTTTGGAAAATTCGTTAGTGGTGGTGGCTGTAATACCAAAAAAAATTGAAACAAAGCCCAGAGATTTCCAGCCGTATGGGCTGACTTGTTTGGCTGGCTGCTGTTGGCATTGACTAGACGACAAATAAATATAACTGCGTAATTTCTAAAGTGGAAATTAGGACATGCTCTCTCACGTGGGTTCTTTGTTTTTGTTGTTTTTCATTAACCCCAAGCATAACAATAATAATGTTGTTCTCCGAAATATATTGCAGAAGGTGAAATTTTCTCACGGCCAAAAAAGCTACCCTTAAATGTTTGACAAAAGTTTTCCTGGGATATTTTCGGCATTTGACAGAGAGATGCACAACCGGTTTTTGTTTAAATAATGAAAATTAATTTAAAGATTTTTTTCCTAATTTATGTGGCAGTCAAGCTGAATTTTTTTAAATGTTTTTAAGGTCTATCCCCAATAGGTGTTAATTTTTTTAAAAATATAAAAAAAAAATAAAAATTTAGGCATGGATATTAAAAAACAATTTTTAAGAATTATCTACAGGCGATGATATTAAAAAAAAATCATAGTCAGAGTCACGAAACTTTGCATACATTATTCTAGAGTTAATTTAGTACGCTATGCCAAAATTCGTACAGATCTAAAGATTTTCAGGGACTTTGGTGCACCATTTACCTAAAATCGGACGAAAATATATATATATATATATAAGAGCTATATCTAAATCTGAACCGATTTTTCCCAATTTCAATAGGGTTCATCCTTGGGCCAAATAAATAAGCTGTGCCAAATTCTATCCAATTCGAATTAAAAATGTGACGTGTACTTTGTTTACAATTTAACATGGACAGACGGACGGACATGCATAAATCGACTCAGAAAGTGATGCTATGCATATTCTCAAAAGGAACCATGTGTCATCTCGTTTCCTTTTGCTTGTTACAAACATATGCACAAAGACATAATACCCTGTACCTCTGTGTGGTGAAGGGTATAAATATTTTTCAGGGTGTATCTCTTAAGACTGAATTTAAAGAAAATATTTTTAAGGCATATCCATTAAAAATATTTTTCAAAGCTCCAATTGAGGATGGATTTAAAAAATATAGAAATATTTTTCAAAGCCTATCCATTGGGCGTGGATTTTTTAAAAATATTTTTGAAGGTCCAGCAATTTGGCCATTTGGCGGTGCTTACAAAATATTTCCCAAGGTCCTTCTAATAGGGCGAAGTTTATAAAAATTATTTTTTGAAGATACTATAAAGTGATATTAGTTTTGTTATTTTCAAAATACATAATCTCTTCAAATCCCTGAAAGTTGATTTTTACTAGCAACAAAGCTTTTCTCCTTTTCTTAACTAAAAAAAAAAACAATATCTATAAAATTTAGTTTCGGTAAAGCGCCTCGTGGCCACGTGTCGGTATATAGCATAATTTGTTTTGGCATTATCATTTTTAAAACGAATTTTGTAATCTAAAGGTCACACTTACAAAATTTGTTTACTGCCAAAATGTAAAAAAATAAGTTTTGGTTTTTGTATTATAGAGGTAGGTAAACAAATAATCTTATCATTATGGCAGAATTCTTCTTCTTGTTATTATGATTCTTAAAAATATAGTTTATTTTTAACAAACAATTATTTCGAGAAACTTCAAAACCACTTGACCTTAAACGGAATGCAAACAACAGCAACTTAGAAAAATAAAATTAAAACAACAACATAAATATGGGTATAAACAACAACAAAAATTGTTTGTTTACAACAAATTACAAATGTTCTTCAACATAATTGATTTATTTATTTTTTTTTTTTTTTTTTGATAATATTTATGTGGACATGTTGTTCTAAAAGTTTTGGCGGCAAGTGGTTAAATATTGTTTTTTTTTTTTTTTTTGTAATGATGACGGATCAATAAAATAAATTTTAAACTAATAAAATATTTTAAATGATGAATTAATGGTATTGGTATTTTTTAAGATATACCCCCACCCTAGGCGTGCTTTTTATAAAAATATTTTTTATTACACTATCCTAAGGCGTGGATTTTTATACCCTTCACCACACTGTGGTACATGGTATTATGTCTTTGCGCATATGTTTGTTTTGTTCCTGTTGAGAATATGCATAGAATCTCTTTCTAAGTCGATTTATGCATGTCCGTCCGTCCATCCGTCTGTCTGTCCATGTAAACAAAGTACAGGTCGCATTTATGATTCGAATTGGATGAAATTTGGCATAGGTCACTTATTTGGCCCAAGGACGAACCGTATTGAAAGTTGGAAAATCGGTTCAGATTTAGATATAGCTCCCATATATAGTTTCGTCCGATTTAAGGTAAATGGTGCACCAAAGTACCTAAATATCTTTCGATTTGCACGAAATTTGGCACAGCGTAATGAATTAGGTCTAGAATGATGTGTGGCAAGTTTCCTGAAAATCGGTTTAGTTTAGATATAGTTCCCATATATATTTTCGTCCGATTTTATGTAAATTGTATACCAAAGTCCCTATATATATACATATATATATATTTCGATCTACACGAAATTTTGCAAAGTGTACTGAATTTAGTCTAGAATGACGTGTGTCAAATTTCGATAAAATCGGGTCAGATTTAGATATAGTTCCCATATATTATTTCGTCCGATTTAAGGTAAAAGGTAGAGTCTGTATATATCTTTCGATGTGCTCCAAATTTGGCATTGGGTACTGAATTTCGATAAAATCGGGTCAGATTTAGATATAGTTCCCATATATTATTTCGTCCGATTTAAGGTAAAAGGTAAAGTCCGTATATATCTTTCGAGGTGCTCCAAATTTGGCATAGGGTACTGAATTAGGTCCAGAATAATGTGTGTTAAGTTTTCTAAAAATCGGTCCAGATTTAGATATAGCTCCCATATATATTTTCGTCCGATTTAAGGTAAATAGTGAACTCAAGTCCCTATATATCCTTCGATTTACATGAAATTTGGCATAGCGTACTGAATTGAGTCTAGAACGATGTCTGTTAAATTTCCTGAAAATCGGTTCAGATTTAGATATAGCTCCTATGTATAGTTTCGTCCGATTTTATGTAAAAGATGCACAAAAGACCCAAAGTTAGGCCGTTTGCTACAAAATTTTACACAACCTACTGAAATTAGTATTGCCTAAGGTTTGCCAAGTTTTGTAGGAATCGGTTCCGACTTAGATATAGCTCCCATATATAGTTTCGTCCGATTTGAAGTAAATGGTACAAAGTTAGGCCGATTGACATTATCTAGCATGTGGAGAGTTTTGTTGAAATCGGTTCAAATTTGGATACAGCTACCACATATATTTTCTCCCGATTTTAAGTAAATGATGCACCAAAAACTCGAATTGTGGCCAATATGCACAAAATATACTGAAATTAGTATAACCTAACATGTGACAAGTTTCGGTGAAATCTGTTTAGATTTCGATATAGCTTTTATATATATTTTCGTCCGATTTTAAGTATATATTTATCCAAATAACCAACGGTTGTCCGATTGATATTTGCTTTAAATTGATTTACATAATTTTGTCCCATTGTAAGAAGCAACTCTATATCTGTCCAAATGAAAAATTTAGAATAGGTTGCAGAATGTTTATGGATCCCATTTCATTTTACTGGTCCTTTAAAAATGAGACGTCTGTTAGAATTCATCTGATGAATTTACCCAAAGTGGTGAAGGGTATCATATAGTCGGCCCCGTCCGAATTTACTACTTTCCTTACTTTTTTTGTGTTTTTGTTTTATTTATTTATTTTTTTTTTAAACCATTCCCAAAATTTCCCATTGTAAAAAAAATAATTATGAAAATTAGTCCGCATAATAATTATGTTTCAAAAAATTATATTTGTATTGTTTTATTATACAACAAACACACATGTTGTGTTATCACACACCTAAAGAACAGCAACACTAAAAGAAAGCAACAACAAATGGAAAAACAAAACAGATTTTACAATCGTTTAATACCAATTACACAGTGGAGAACCCACAAAAAAAAAGTGATGATTATACAAATGTCACGTAGCCACCGGTCTGATCGCATATCGGCTGGCTAGTCAGCAGGCTAATTCACGAGACAGGCCTTTCTACCTGGTATCTGGTGGTGGTGGGAGATAGCTTGTTTGGCTAGTTTGTTGGTTATAAAACTAAATATTTTTGTTGTTGTTATTCTTAAAAATGTATCTTTGCTTTACAACTAATTCTAAAGATTACAATTTATTTTACAAATATTTGCGTTGTGTTGTTGTTGAAACAATTTTTACAACAGCAAAATTGTAACAATACAAACATTTGAATATTAGTTTCACACTCAAATGACAAAAACAAACAAACAAACAAACAAATGTACTAGCTATCTATCTACCGTTGTTTGCGTAAGGAAAACTATATGGAGGATGAGATAGAAATGGTTGACGAGAAGAAGATAACACAATTATACAATTAAAAATTATCACGTTTAATTTTTTTATAATTAGATATATTAAGTGACATTTGAGAAACTTATAATATATACAGGAAACTAATAATATATATGTACATATATTTTAAATATTTAAAAATATATTTTAAGGTCTATCCATAGGGTTGGTTTTTTTTTTAAAAAAAAGATTTTTAAACGTCTATCCATTAGGCATTGATTTAAACAGTAAGGGAAGTAGTAAAGTCGGACGGGTATATACAACTTTGCAAATCGAATAATATAGATTGACATTGGTGCGCCATTTACATTAAATCAGAGGAAAATATATATGGGAGCTATATCTAAATCATAACCGATTTTTCCCAATTGTAATAGGGTTCGTCCTTGGGCCAAATAAGTGAGCTGTGCCAAATTTCATCCAAATCGGATAATAAATGCGACCTGTACATTATTTACAATTTAACATGGACTGACGGACTTAAAATGTGATTCTATGCATATTGTCAAAAGGAACCATGTGTCTATCTCGATTCCTTTTGCCTGTTACATACATATGAACAAAGACATAATACCACCCTGTATCATAGGGTTAGCCTAATAAAAAAAATTAAAATCTCTGCCCACGAAACCTAATACACATATTTCTAGGCTTAATTCAGTGCGCTATGCCAAAATTCGTGCAAATCGAGTAATTTTCACGGATTTTGGTGCACCATTTACAAAAAATCGGACGAAAATATATATGGGAGCTATATCTAAATCTGAACCGATTTTCCCGAAACTTAGCACACATTAGTCTAGACTGAATTCATTACGCGGAGCCAAATTTCGTGCAAATCGAAAAATATACATTGACTTTGGTGCACCATGTACATTAAATCGAAGGAAAATATATATGGGAGCTATATCTAAATCTGCACCGATTTCCCCGAAACCTAATACACATATTTCTAGATTTAATACAGTGCGCTGTGCCAAATTTTGTGCAAATCGAAAGATATTTAGGGACTTTGGTGCACCATTTACCATAAATCGAACGAATATATATATATGGGAGGTATATCTAAATCTGTGCCGATTTTTCCCAATTTCAATGGCGTCGTCCAATTTAATATGGACAGACGGACATGCATAAATCGATTTAGAAAGTGATTCTATGCATATTCTCAAAAGGAACCATGTGTCTATCTCGTTTCCTATTGCCTGTAACAAATATATGTACAAAGACATAATACCCTGTACCACAGGGTGGTGAAGGGTATAAAAAACTTGTCTTTGGATAGACCCTGAAAAATATTTTTAAAAAATCCAGGACTATTAATAGACATAGTTTTAAACCAGTGAGCGGAGCAGTATAGTCGGACGGGGACGACAATATGATACCCTACACAACTGCCACAAAACTCTTACTTTCTGTGGATTTTTATTCCGAGCCTGGGTAATATTTCTTGATAGTAGCACCCTCTTGTCCGATTAAAGGTCAGGAAGAGGTGCTTCCTTACATTGACATATATTTCGAATATTATTAATGTTCAGTACAGTCCTTCTAAGTACTTGTCCATATTCCATTCACCATTAGATGTGTGTTGTGATGTTCGGCTTTCAATTGTGGCCTACATATCGACTCGAAAAAAAACACACAAAAATAAGTTTTTGGTCATTATCCCAATATTATTATCTGATCCTCATCGAAAATTATATGCGTTGTCCTTGACCATACCTGGATCCTCATGGAAAATTTCAAAGTGATCAGCGCTATATTTTCACCCTCAAGTGTGGTAATGGTTTACTAAATAATATATGAATACTTAAGCACCTGAGTGTAACTCCTACATACGACAATATAATTGGTATCAATTTAAAGGTCAACCTCTTGGATATACTATCAACTTCTTGGGTCTATGGCCTTCAGGAATAAATATATACGCATTAGAATACAAATTTTGTCATTTTTCACACAAATGTGAGGGTCCATTTGACCCGCTATCTTTTGGACGATCTTTATCAAAACAGGCATGTTTATTCTTTAGCTCAATCCCCTTCTCTATGTAAAAATTCGAGAAGTTTGGGCCATAATTGCGGCATCTGGAGCGAGCAGAAAATCAGACAAAAATAAAGTTGTCCAGTTGTTTGGTCCATTGTCACCTAAATATTAACCGATCTTTACCAAAAACAATAGGGGTCTTCATTGGGCAGAACCCATCCTACATGCAATTTCGTGAAGATTAGTCCATAACTGTGGCCTGTATCGTGTTTATAAATTATAATCGACAGACTGACGGACAGACGGACGGACACCCATGTCTAGATCGACTCAGCTAGTCGAGATATGACGATCGGTATACTTAAATGTGGGTCTAGGACCAATATTTCGCGGCGTTACAAACCCTTGGGGCTGCACAAAGCTATAATACCCTGACAACATAGTTGTGTAGAGTATAAAAATCCACGCATGTGGATAGACTCTGAAAAAATGTTTTTAAAAATCACACCTGTGGATAGACTCTAACATATGTTTTAGTTGGTCCTGAGACCTTATGCCATTTTGTTTCAGATTGAGATTCGCAATTCGTCTGTCATTTGCCCATTCAAATTGAAACTGAGATAAACAAAATAAAACCTTCATAATTTTGCTGCCGTGAAAGTAAACAACAAAAGGAAATTACAATTATATTTGTTGTTGTTTATTGTTTTAATTGCAATACGCCCACAATTTGTTTGCGGCTATTTTTAGCACAAAAAATAAACAAAACCATTTACCATTTAAAACAAATGATGTTTTTTTTCTAAAAAAAAATGAAATAAAAATTGCAGCTATAATTTTATAATGTACTTAAGTGCATTAAGAAAAAAATGTAAAAAAATTACATTTGGAAGAATGGCGCCATAAATCTTCCCAGATTATATTTACAACGGAGAAGAAAAAAAAAGTTGCCATTTTTATCGCTACAGCAACAAGTCAAGAATGTCAGTGGGCCTGTATAACAAAAATATGAAAAAGGAAAATGACAGGCTGTCAGGGGGCTCCAATAGACAATTTTTGTTTACATACAATAGGGCACAGGGGGGGTGAGATAGAAATAAAAATGAATATGAAAAGAAAAAACAAACTCAAATGACCTATCGGCGACTGATCAATTTAGGCTAATAGTTTTTTTATTTCTTAAAATAAAAAAAATTTTCGAAATTCACTATCTATAAAATGACCAACAACAGTGATGCCAGACTTGTCACGTATTGCCACTACTGCAATGGTTTTGGTATTAAAAGCTGGGGAAGGAGGCAGGGGGCTGGGTGTCAAAAACATGGTCACTTTTTTTAATACGATCGGTGATCAATTTAATTCTTTTGGGAGGACATTTGTGGAGGGGTGATATGTCAAAGCCAATAAACAAACAAACAAGTCAACAGTAAGATTAGAATCTTTACAATCCGCCAAATTATTGTGTGTTTGTATGTGTCTGTGTTGGCGTGAGTGTGCTGCTTAAAAGAGTGGAGGTCATTTATTTCAAAAAAAAAGTTCAGTAGAATTATTTATTTTTAGATTTAACAAAACAAAAAAAAACACAACATCATGGCATGCCACGACGAAGTTGTCAACATTTTTGTTGTTGTTGTCGTTTACAACAATTCCAATATTTATTTTTTTGTAATCTTTATAGATTTTTATTATTGATAACAAGAACAAAAAAAACTGAGTGTAAACCGCACGTGGGGGTATTGAAGTACTACACACTATGAGATTTTAATTCACACAATTCTGAATTGAAAATTTTGATTTGAAATAAAATGAGTCGTAGTATCGATTTTTTTTCAAATGCTATTTATAGTAATATTTATTTTATATAAAAATGTTCATAGGGTCAGTGGGCTTTAATTATGAAAGTTTTGCTAAAAAGCTAGGATGACTCTGATTTAATTTTTTATTTATTTATTTAATTTGTTTTAAAAAGGCACGAATTATATTTTTAGAATTATCACACATATGGTGATATGGTTATGGAGACATCTGTATTTATTTTAATTATTAAAAGAAATGTGTTAAATGAAATGGAAATATTTCCCCCTACTATTCCCTTTAACAACAAAGTGCAAAATATATTTAAAAATACACTGAGAAAAATGTTTTCCAGAACCATAAGGTGCGTGGATTTAAAGAAAAAAATTTCAAGGACCATTGATTTTTAAAACGTGGATTAAAAAAAAAATCAGGGACCATAAGAGGCGTGATTTTATACTTATATAGAGAAAATTCCTAAGAAAATATTTGTTTAAAAATCTACTCATATTCCTTAAAAATTATTCTTTAAAAATCCACCCTTTTTATATCCTTCACCACACTGTGGTACACGGTATTATGAAATTGGAGAAAATCGGCCCAGATTTAGATATAGCTCTCATGTATAGATTCGTCCGATTTTTTGTGAATGATTCACCAAACTCCCAATATTTGTCCGATTGGTTCAAAATTTTGCACAGAGTACTGAATTACGTCCAGATTGATGTCTGCGATGATGTTTTGTTAAAATCGGTTCAGATTTAGATATAGCTCCCATATATAGTTTTGTCCGATTTTATGTGAATGATGCACCAAACTCCCAATATTTGTCCGATTGAGACAACATTTTGCACAGAGTTTTGATTAAAATCGGTCCAGATTTAGATATAGCTTCCGTATATAGTTTCGACAATTTTATGTAAATGGAGCACCAAAGTCCCTATATATCATTCGATTTGCACGAAATTTGGCATAGGGTACTGAATTAGGCCTAGAATAATGTGTGCTAAGTTTCGTGAAAATCTGTTCAGATTTAGATATAGCTCTCATATATATTTTCGTCCGATTTAAGGTAAATGTTGTGCCAATGTCCTTACATTTGCACGAATTGCACGAATTTGACACAGCGTAATGAATTAGGCCTAGAATGATGTGTGCTAAGTTTAATGAATATCGGTTCAGATTTAGATATAGCTCCCATATATATTTTCGTCCGGTTTAAGGAAAATGTTGCACCAATGTCCCTATATATCTTTCGATTTGCACGAAATTTGGCATAGGGTACTGAATTACGTCAAAAATGATGTGTGCTAAGTTTCATGAATATCGGTTCAGATTTAGATATAGCTTCCATATATATTATCGTCCAATTTAAGGTAAATGGGGCTCCAAAGTCCCTACATATCATTCGATTTGCACGAAATTTGGCATAGGGTACTGAATTAGGTCTAGAATGATGTGTGCCAAGTTTCGTGAAAATCGGTTCAGATTTAGATATAGATATATTTGCACGAATTTTGGCATAGCGTACTAAATTAAGTCTAGAATAATGTGTGCAAAGTTTAGTGAAAATCGGTTCAGATTTAGATATAGCTCTCATATATAGTTTTGCCTGATTTTATGCAAATATTGCATCAGAGTCCCCATATAACTTTCGTTTTTGGTATAGCGTACCGAATTAAGTCTAGAATGATATGTGTAAAGTTTCGAGAAAATCGGTTCAGATTTACATACACCTCCTATACATATATACTCGTCCGATTTTAAGTAAATGGTGCACTAAAGATCCATAGCTAGGCCGATTGACACAACGTACTGAAGTTAATATTAATTAATCTCTGGCAGGTTTCCTTGAATTCGGTTCAGATATAGATTATTCTATATCTTCCATATATAAATTCGCCTTATTCATCTTAATTGTACAGCAAATAACCAATGGGTGTCTGATTGGAAGAAATTTTAAACAGTGCAGCATACCGAATAGCGTGTGCCAAGTTTGCTTTAAATCGATTTACAAAATTTAGCATAGGTTGCAGAATGAAATGTGTAGGGATTGATGCTAGTCGGTTTAAATATAGATAAAGATCACATATTTAAGTTCGTTCAATTTCATGTCAAGGCAACGTCTGTTAGGATACATATGTAGAATATACCCAATGTGGTGAAGGGTATCATATAGTCGGTCCGACTTCAATACTTTCCGTATTGGTTTAGGGGTATTTTCTTGGAACACACATATAGAACCGTATAGACATTAAAAATATTTTTTAAAAATCCTAAAAAATGTATTCTAATAGTTCTTGATAAATATTTCTTAAACAAATCCTTCAAAAAATAGTCCTTGAAACATAATCTAAAAAAATACTTGGCACAAATTCAGAGTCTTTGAATGGTTTCCCCTAAAAATCCGTTGGAAAATATTCGGTTAATCATTGAAAGGGAATAGTCCTTAAAAAAAAACCCCTTTACAAATCCAACTCTTAAATGAAAATGTCTGTACACCAAACAACACATGTTACTCGCCTACACCGATGACATCGACATTGTGGGTCGAACATTGAGAACGGTAACAGCCACCTTTGAACAACTTGAGAAGGGGTCTGCCAAAGTGGGTCTGGCAGTAAACGGCGAGAAGACCAAGCTGATGGTATCAACACACAAGACGTCCAGTACACTCGGACCAACTGTGGAACTTGAGAACTACTGCTTCGAGGTAGTCAAAGATTTTATATACCTTGGTACCGCCATAAACAAAAAAATTCGGAGAAGGATAGTGATGGCCAGCTGATGCTACTATAGTCTGAGCAAACCACTCAAAAGCAAGGCCACCTCCCGCCAGACCAAACTCACACTTTACAAGACGCTGATATTACCCGTGCTGTTATCTGAAGCATGGGTACATACGCAAGCAGATGAGGCAGCTCTTGGAGTGTTTGAGAGAAAAATTCTGCGAAAGATCTATGGGCCGATCTGCGTTGACGGTGAATATTGCCGTCGAATGAACCATGAGTTGTACCAGCTATTCTCGGACATAGACATTGTTAGACGTATTGAGCTGCAGCGACTACGTTGGCTAGGTCATGTTGTGAGAATGAATGAAAATGCCCCAGCCCAGAAGGCATATAAAAGCGAACCAGCTGATGGTTCACGCAGAAGGGGAAGGCCAAGAATATCAAGACGAGACAACATCACCAAAATGGTCTTTCAAATTGAAAAAATTGTGCAAATCTAAGCTCGGCTTATGGAACGAAAGTTCTGTCATAAGCCAGCTAAGTAAGTAAGTATGTAAGTTTATTGAGGGAATATTTTTGTAGATTATTCGGATAGTTCATAAAAAAATCAACTCCTTAATCAAATCAACTTATATAAAATTGTCCACATGATACTGCTGTGGAAAATTTACAGAATTTTTCAATTGGACACATTTAATCATTTAGAAATTCCTGCACAGCTAAGAATGTCTCAATTTAGTTAAGCATTTTATAACAGAATTCAAAAAAAAAAACATTTTTCAATTTAAAAGTAATAAAGTGGAAAATTTGTTTCAAGTGCCTGGGTGAGTTGAGTATGCCTTTGGAAACGTGACAAAATACAAGTATGTGACTCCTCTCGCTCACAACAGAAAAAAATATATTACAGTGAAGAGTATAAGTTTCCAAAAAATAGTTCTGCATTAGGGTTCTTCATATCACGAATTGATATTACAATTTAAAAAGAAGAAAAAATAATAATTTCTAGTTATCAGTACTCTAAAATACCTTGAGATATGACAAATTTTGAAAATGCAATATTGATTACGGTTAATGTTTGCCCAAATCAAGCGGGCATTGAGGTAATTTAAATTTGTTTTCACTTGACTAGCTAAAAAAAATTCCAGAACATAGAGTTCTGTCAAACACTCAATCACCGATCATCGTATTTGAGAAAAAACTAGACAACTATAAAAAATACAACAAAAAATATTTTGCAAATAAATATGTCCATGATTGCTTTGCGTGATTTGCATCAATATCAAATTACAACAAGCTGTTGAACTATAAATAACCGCTATACGAGGTGGTATTTATTGTACAACATTTTTTTACACAACGACGCTTATGCAAAAGTCACTAAACACCATTCGGTTTGTGCGATTATTTGTTGTTGTTTTGTTTTGTTTATTTTTTTTTCGTTCTTACCACAATAGAATATAATTCAATGTAAAACATTCAACTTTAAATGCATTCGCATTAATATTTTTTCTAATTTTAAATATTTTGTAATGAAAAAAAAAACGACGTTTCTAAGGTTAACCTGTTGTTTAGACGACACTGTTTACTTTCAAACTGATTTAATAAAATTATTTTTTCTTGTTAATAAATTTAAATAATTATTAGAAGAAAAATCTTTATATATATATATATATATATATGAATACCCTAAAGGTAGCAAGCTAATAAAATTTATTATTGTAAGTGCAAAAATTTTTATTTTTTTTTTTTAATCGACGCTAATATAGGGAAAATTTATTAAAAAATATTTTTTAAAAAATCCACGCTTATATATACACTAGATATAGAGGGAGCCTTCAACAACGTTAAACTTGAATCCATAAACCATTCACTTAAAGAAGTTGGCATTCCTGATATCCTTAAACTTGAATCCATAAACCACTCACTTAAAGAAGTTGGCATTCCTGATATCCTTAAAAAGCAGAATTATAAATTCAAGTGTGGGAGGGTACTAAAATCAGGAAAACGGTAACTAGATGCATACCTCAGGGAGGGGTGTTCCCGCCGTTGCTATGGCTATTGGTAATTAATAATATACTGATGGAACTGGACGGGAAAGTTATCAAAGCTGTAGCTTATGTGGACGACGCGGTGATATTGATTTCCGGAAATTTTCCGTCAACAATCTCGGAGCTTATGCTCCTTACTGACGCTGTCGCGTTGGGCTAGGCCTTAGTGTAAATCCAACAAAGACGGAACTGGTGATGTTCACCAGGAACCGTAAGCTCGGCGTTTTTGCTCCACCAGCACTGGATGGAGTACAACTTCATCTACCTCCTGAAGCAAAGTACCTCGGCACAATCCTGGACTGTGGACGATGGAAGAGGAACGCTGAGGAACGGGTGAAGAAGGGGCTGATTGCAGTCTATGCATGCAAGAACTCCATTGGGAAAATATAACACTGTGGTAAGGCCCATCCTATTCTATGGTTATCTTGTGTGGTGGAACTGTCTGCGCCACAAGTCGACATCCAGTAAATTAGATAAGGCACAAAGAGCCGCCTCGATTTTATTTACAGGAGGTGTACGCCACAAATAGCTCTGAACGCAAAGCCGAATTTTAGGCCCCTGGGCCTCAGCATGAAGTGTCAGGCCGCGCGTAGCGCCCTGAGGGTGCATAAGCATTACCAATGGCGAAGTTGTACCTTTGGGCATGGTCGTATCTTGAACGAGTCAGGTATGATATTGGACCAACGCGTAAAACTAAGCGACTATATATCACCAGTCCTGAGATTTGACGATGTAAATGTCGTTATTCCTAGTAGACAACTGGAAGCGAAGTAACCCTCCTCTGGGCGGACTGGCCTTATATACAGACGGATCCAAGATGGAAGAAGGTACAGGGGCGGGCGTCTAATGTGAAAGGCTAGGCCTTGATTTAACCTACAATCTTCTCTCCCCTATAGATCTGTTCATATCCCTTTTCTTCTCGTGGATGATCACAACGGACCTAAGGATCTCAGAGTGCTGCAGCCACATAAGTGACTGCACATCCCCCGTTTCCACGACATAGGGGTCTACGATCCGAAACGAGCCAAGTCTTACTCGGCCTACGTCTGTCACCTCAGCCCATTGTGTAAAAGCAATAGGGCTGCTACAACAACAACAAGTGCACATCCACAAACCTAACCTAGAGAAAATTCCTTAAAAAATATCTTTTGAAAAAAATCCTTAAAAAGTATTTTTTTAAAAATGTACGCTTATATAGACAAAATTATCTAAACATATTTTTTTTAATTCACGCTTATATAGGGAAAATTCCATAAAAAATATTCTTTAAAATAATTTTAAAAGATTGTTTTTTTAATACCTCCCGCAGGGATTTATTAAATAAATTTTGTAGAAACTATTATTACTATTGTAATCGTGAATTTTAAAGGACTTCTACAAGCCGCAAGAAAACGGTTCATTTTCTGCACGTTAAAAGCAAATATCTATTCGGGAATTCTTTCAATGAACTTAATTACAACCTGGATACTGAGAAAACGTCCTGAAGAAATTAGTTCACTATATCCAGATACACAACTTAATGCTTTCCCCATTATCCAATAAATAAATTCTTAATTAATATTTTGCGAAAAAAATGCAGCATACTTTTGAGCGCAATGAATGAACACATAATAACAAACCAATAAGGAAAGTAGTAAATTCGGACTGGGCATATATCTAAATCTGAACCGATTATCACAAAGCTTAACACACATCATTCCAGACTCAATTCAGTTTGCTATGCTAAATTTCTGGCAAATCGAAAGATATACAGGGACTTTGGTACATAATTTACATTAAATCGGACGAAACTATATATGGGAGCTGTATCTAAATCTGAATCAATTTTCTCGAAACTTAGCACACATCACTCTAAATTCAATTCAGTGCACTATGTCAAATTTCGTGCAAATCGAAAGAAATATAGGTACTTTGGTGCACCATTTACATTAAATCGGACGAAAATATATATGAGAGCTATATCTAAATCTGAACCGATTTTCACCAATTTCAATAGGTTTCGTCCTTGGCTGTGCCAAATTTCATCCAATTCGGATCATAAATGCGACCTGTGTTTGGTTTACAATTTAACATGGACATGTTTGCCTGTTACAAACATATGTACAAAGACATAATACCCTGTACCACAGTGTGGTGAAGGGTATAAAAATGAGCATACTTTTGGGCGCAATGAACCGGGCACAGAATCACTTACGTCAAAAATATGCTTTCAAAAACCAACTTATGTCTTAAGACCCGTAGAATTTTTAGACAGGCTGAAGGCCAGAGAGAGAATCTAGACGACCGGAAGGAAGTATTTATTTACAGAAATAAAGACGACCTGAAGGAAATCTTTATAGACAATATGAAAGCAGCTTTTTTAAGAAGAGCTGAATAGAGTCTTTATAGACGTGCTGATGGGAGTTGTTATAGAGTAGCTGAAGACCTGGGAGTATTTATACACGAGCCTCCCTTCAGTGGGTATTTATATATAGACGAGCTGATTTGGGTCGTATTAGACCAACTGAAGGGAGTCTTTATAGACATAGCTGAAAAAATATAGAACTGAAAAACGTCTTTATATACAGGCTGAAGAATGTCTTTATAGATGAGCAAGGGTTTCTTCATACACAACCTGAAGGCCAGGGCGTTGTTGTAGACGAGCAAAAGGCTTGGGAATATTTATAGACGAGTTGAAGATATTCCTTCAAAAAGTATGCTTTAATAAATATCAATAAATCATCTGGTGTGAACTACTTATAATCGTACCACTGACATCATTTGTGAGTTGCAATTGATCCTGTCGATTATCCTGATAAGAAGAAAAAGTGATACAAATCAAAGTTTTATCCCAAAATTCGAAAGAATAATAACAGCACTATTCGGGTTAAGATATTTGAAGATGGGTATTTTCCACAAAATTTCCCATGAAACTTAAGTGATTTTCCGAAAGGTATTTTTCCCATGAAAACAATTTGCTGACAATGATCGGATAATACCTTGAACTAGATAACGTAGTTATTGGATACGTTAACATATTGATTTAAAAAAAATCTTTTTTTTTTGAATTTCTGCCAAACGAGTGTCTAAATTTCATTGAAAAATCATCATCAGCGGTAATTTTTTTCTCACACTAAAATTTTTAATTGGAAATTAATCATTCTAAGAAAATTATGGCAATTCTAAAGAAAAACAATTAGGGTGTTTGTTGTTGTCGTCTATGATGAGACTGATTTTTTTCCGAAAACAAAAGAAAAAAATAATGAAAAAAAAACAAGAAAAAGCCGGAAGAATTGTGAAAGAAAAGCTCATCCACAATCATTATCATTGAAAGAAAGAAAATATAAACAATATGTTGCTTGCTTTGTGTGCAATAAATGTCATGATATATATGTTTAAACAAAAAAATCAGAACAACAGCAACAACAAAAAAATCAATTAACAAAAGAAGAAGAAAACAAACACACACATGGTTTCATATTTATATGTAAACATTTAAATTGTAAATATTTTGCATTTACTTTTGAAAGAATTGTATATTTATTCAGCATATTTAATTAAGGTCAGGGCCAATGACCGTCGTCGAGAAAGAAAATAAAATTCTTTTACAACAAAAAAAAACTAATGAGCTTAGTTAATTGTTGTTGGCACAATGCAATTTGAATTAAATTCTTAGAAATAGTTGGGGGATATTGACAAAATATTTCGTTGAATACAACATTCAAAACATTGGTGGGATTCTCATTTGGGATAATTCAATAATTAATAGCAATAAACTATAAACATGGATTTTAAAAATATATTTTGAAATCATTGATCTGCCTCCAATCACTAATAAAATTAAAATACAATTTAATGTCATCTAATGGCAATTTCTGGAATATTCGTTTTTGCGAAATTAATCATGCATTTCCAAAACAAAAAATGTAAACAAATCCTTGCCTAAATGAAAAAAAATAATAAAAAATTGCATTATTATCAAAAACTGTTTTTTTTGTGGTTTATGCGTTTTATTTTATATTTGCTTTAAAAGAATAAAAAATAAATAATTTTTATTTTTTTGGTAAAACGCAAATACAAACTGAAAAGAATAAAATAAACCACCAGCCTACCCCAAATATAAAAATGCGGTTTTCAGGAGGCCGGAGGCAGAACAGAAAATTCTACATATTTTTTTATTTATTTATTTTTTTTTTTTTTTGTAAGAGAACTGATAAGGCGCTGCATTCATAATCATATTTCGTTTTTATTATTTTTTGTTTCCTTTTTAAATACAACGCAAAAATAACCAGTTTATTGTTATTTTACTTTTTTGCATTATTTTTGGATGCGAAATTTTAAGGGGCTTATAAAGTTTTTGTGTAGGTAAGTAGGTTAGTAACGAAATTTAAATAACATTCAAACACCACGTGGAAGGAGTTGTTTTAAAATATATTTCAATTTGTACAAAAATACATGTTTTATATAAAAAGAAATACCGATTTTATATTTAAACAATACCTTCTTTAAATATTTTGTATATTGGAGAACTTTTGCATATTAAGCCTATCTCAGATTCAAAACAATTTTAAGTCTTCCTTATAATGAATATATCCTCCATAGATCTTTTTATTATACGAACTAATTTTATTATACGAACTTAAGAACAAAGTATCCCTACAGATAGACTAAAATTCCAGAGATGAAGGGCAGTATTTATAAACCATAATGAGAATTTACGTCTATGAGCCTGAATTTACACTTTCGCACCTAAAAATATGCTTTAAAAATTACACCTATGCCCCAAGACTCGGAGAATATTTAAAAAGTCTTTAAGACAAACTGAAAACCAGGGAGTCTTTATAGACGAGCCGAAGACCCGGAGATTTTTTAAAGACTAACTGAAAACCCGAAGTGTATAATACGAACTTAAAAACAAAGTACATTTACATTGGCATTTACGCCTATGAGCCTTCAGTGGTATTTACAGACGAGCTGAAGTGGGTCTTATTGGACGAACTGAAGTGTATATTTTCATACTAGCTGAAGGCAGTCTTTATAGACGTGCTGAAAAACTTATTTATATACGGGCTGAAGAAAGTCTTTATAGATGAGCTGAAGGGTGTCTTCATACAAGAGCTGAAAGCCACGGTGTTGTTGTAGACGAGCAATAAGCTTGGGAATATTTATAGACGAGTTGAAGGCGGTCCTTATAGACGAGCTAAAGGATATTCCTTGAAAAGTATGCGTTAATAAATTTACATTTATTAGCCTGAAGGAATGGTTCTGAATATCAATGCTTCATCGATCGATATCCTGTGAAAAATTAGCTTTGGAAATCTAAGCATATATGCCTGAAAATATGCTTCTTAAAATAGGCACTTACATGCCGGAAAATATTCCTTAACAGCCAGTAAGGAAAGTTCAAAAATAGGACGGGGCCGACTATATGACACCCTTCACCACTTTGGGTACATACAAAAGATATTAATATCTACAATATCCTGTAGATAGAATAGACATAGAATCTTTGGAGGAGCATTGAGATGGAAAATATATATAATACCTATATCAAAATCTAAACCGATCTGAAAAAATCGGACGAAACTATATATGGGAGCTATATCTAAAACGGAACCAATTTTAACACTACTTCGCAGACATCAGTCTGAACCTAATTCAGTACTCTTTGCAAAATTTTGTCCCAATCGGACAAATATTGGGTGTTTGGTGCATCATTCACAAAAAATCGCACAAACTATATATGGGAGCTATATCTAATTCTGAATTGATTTTAACGAAACTTAGCAAATTTCATCCACATCGAATCATAAATGCGACCTGTACTTTGTTCACAAAAATAAATGGACGGAGGGATAGACGGGCATGCGTAAATCGGCTCAGAATGTGATTCTATGCATATTCTCAAAAGGAACCATGAGTCTATCTCGATTCCTTTTGCCCGTTACAAACATATGCACAAAGACATAATACCCTGTACCACAGTGCAGTGAAAAAATCCACACCTGTGACCCTGAAAATGTGAATTAAAAATCAACTCTTCTATCTTTGATAGCCCCCAAAAATATGATTTAAAATCCACGCTGATCGTACTTCAAAAGGTATTGCTTAAAAAATGCATGCCTTTGTCTTGTATAGGCCTAGAAAAGATATTCTTTTTTATATCCCTATATCTGATAGCTATTTAAAGGCTTTTTAAGAGCTTCTACATAGAAAAGTCTTCTAGTGTAACGCAAAATATACTCTATAGACAGAATTTATTCTTTATAGAAGTCTACAGAACGGAAATGTTTTGAATACAGAAAATCTAATGTAGATCTTCAAAAGGATCGAATATTTTCAACATTTATTGATTTAAGCTATTTGCCATTTTAGCTAACGATCACTCTCTCGATCTCTCTACAATCCACTGAGAGATTGAGAACGACAATAATATTCTATAAATATATATACAAACTAAATAAATACAGATCTTTGTACATAATAACATACATATAGAATTTAATTGTGTAGGTGGGTAGCACATCAACAAACCATACACAAACAAATGCATTCACATGTATAGGCATACCATGTGAAAATATGATTATCGCCACAAATGAACAAACCAACAAATAATAAATGTCACTAGTGGTGTGAAAATATTTGCAAAAAAGGCAAATGATGACAAATAGTAAGAGCAATGAACGCCAGCCAGCTACCGAAGCCAGCTAAAGTTTAATCTTTCGAAGAGGAAACAATTCTATGTGACAATTGGTTGAACACAGCACAAACACACACACACACACACATGTGTGTATTGAACAATATAATAATAATTTGTACAGTAGTCTCGAGATAAGGCAAGTAATCATCATAGCAAATAATTTTCACTTTTCAGAGAGATTAGAGAGAAGAGCTCGATGAACAACAGGTGTCGAAAGATAGATGGTAGGTTGTGTTGTGTGTGTTCAGGGTCAGATTTTGAAAACCATTGCTTAGTATATAACCAACATGTTGTGAAATTTTGACGAGCTGAATGGAGTCTGGATAGACGAGCTGAAGGGAGTCTTTATAAATGAACTGAAGGGAGTCTGGATAGACGAGCTGAAGGGAGTCTGGATAGACGAGCTGAGGGGAGTCTGGATAGACGAGCTGAGGGGAGTCTGGATAGACGAGCTGAAGGGAATCTTTATAGTCGAGGCGAAATGAGTATTTATGGACGAGCTAGAAGAAGTTGTTATAAAATAATTGCATTGGACGAGCAAACCTTTACCTATCACCTCTCCATTTCAGACAAATTCCACATATTTGTTATTCTGATATTTTTATAACAATTTTTTCTTCAATAAAGTCGTAAAGATTACAACATTATCATTTAAATCACTGTAAACTATGACAAAGCACTATCATATCACAAAATTCTTCCCATGAGTCCCATGGAGACACTACTTTCGCTTAATTAAAAAAAAACACATTTAACGAGAATAAATTAGATTAGTGTGAGCATACACACACTCAAATATTCCGGATTGTCGTCATGATGCTGCCGTGAGCAGTTATAATTTATTTGAAAAAAAAAGATAACAACAAAAGTCAATCAGACAATCATCATGCGATTCAAAAAAATGTATATTCTAAAATGCTACGTAAATTAAATAATTAGGGAGCAAGCAAAAACACGCACACAATTTGCAAAAACAAAAAAGAAATTGAAATTACTAAATAAAGACCAATAAAGGTCATTCGTAGCACAAGTCAACAAAGGCATGGAAGATTATATATTTTTGCGGATTTGGAATTGTTTTCAAAACGAGCCACAGGGGGTCTTTACAGACGAGTTGAAGACCAGGGAATCTATATAGACAAACTGAAAGCCAGCTGAAGTCAAAAAATCTTTATGGAATAGATAGACATCAGGGAGTGTTTAGAGAACAGCTGAAAGCTAGGGGCTCTGTATAGACGAGCTGAAGGTCAAGGAATTTTTAAAGACTAACTAAAGTGATTTTTTTAGACGAGCTGAAGTGAGACTTCATAGACGAACTGAAGTGGGTTCTTATAGACGAGCTGAAGTGAGTCTTTATAGATCATTTAAAGTGAGTCTTTATGGACGAGTTGATTTGAGTCTATTATACGAACAGAAATGGGTCTTTAGAAGTAGGTCTTTATAGACGAGCTGAAGTGAGTCTTTATAGACGAGTTAAAGTGAGTATTTATGGCCGTGCTGATGTCAGCCTTTATAGACGAGATGAAGTGAATCTTTATGGACGAGTTGATGTGAGTCTTTAAAGACAAACAGAATTAGGTCTTTATAGTTAGTCTTTATAAACGAAAAGAAATGAGTTTTTGTAGACCTGCTGAAGTGAGTCTTTATAGACCTGCTGAAGTGAGTATAGACGTGCTGAATTGAGTCTATATTACCACAGAGTGAATTTTAATCGTTACAAAATAGGTATTCATGAAACTCCACAAGAATTTTAAGGGCAATTTTCATGAACTTCCACAGTATTTTAGGAATATTTTTTCAAGCAAGGATTTTTTAAGAATTTTTTTCAAGGACAATCACGGTTGGAATATAAGTGTTACTGGCTTGCATTTCAATACGATCAAAGATTTAGACATAGGACTGGGGTATCAAAGATATATGCATGGATTTATATATACATATTTTTTAGAGTGTATAATATTCATATGTGGATTATATTAAATTATCAAAGACATATTTTTATGGAATTTTTTTTAAGATTCCTAAATGTCAATTTCCATAGACGTAGACCATATAATATTACATTAATATAAAAGGTGTCTATATAGGACGGTATTTTTGATTGCGGGCATGATTACTCCTCACTGGAACATCGGAATCCGAAAATTCCAACGGTGTTAGAAAGATCTCACGTGTGGCTCTCGTATGATATAGGATTATTGACATCGCTCAAAAATTAACAAGATGGCGACCTTTGATTTTTTTTTTTTTTTTTTTTTTGAAATTCGCCATTTTTTGACCGAAAAATAAGTTAAAAAATTAGGAAGATCTTTATCGATTGGCTTTATCCTAGTTCATACGATAGCTATACACTCCCAGAGCAACGTGTCAAAATTTGGAACCGATTAGTTTTTGAGTTATCGTGCCCGCCATTCGTAAAACACTACTTTGAGAAAAATGCGTTTGAGAATCACTCTTGCCGTCACTTGATGTTGACACAATAAATCGGCTATAT
This sequence comes from Musca vetustissima, assembly GCF_032173495.1. NCBI lineage: Eukaryota > Metazoa > Arthropoda > Insecta > Diptera > Muscidae > Musca > Musca vetustissima. The sequence goes on along the minus strand of NW_026877169.1, from coordinate 126,681 downwards.
CTTCAAGAGTTCTTGACATTTTCACGTTGTAGGGACATTCTAGAATTAGAGTAGATTCGAATTAAATCAAAAAGTTTTTTGACACCGAAAATTATGAATATTTTTAAGGGCTATCACAGTTGGAGTATAATAATTATTAGATTGATTTTTCAATACGATTTTGGACATATGCCTGGGGTGGTATCAAAGAGTTTCAGAGTTTATATAATTCATATGTGGATTTTTATGGGATTGTTTTTTCCGATTTCTAAATATCAATTTCTAAAATAGAACTTAGTTGTGGACATAGCCCTTGACCTGAAAATATCTAAGACATCAGATATTTGCTGGGGATTTTTTTAAAGATTTTTAACCGTGTATATTTGTGAATTCAGGGTTTTTATGTTTTATAAAGGGACATTTGGGTATATTAGTTCTAAGACTTTAATTAGAGTCTAGCACAGATTATTTTCAATACATTCTCATCAGGATAGTTTTAAATCTTTTTCAGGTATATAATGCATGGGAAAGCTTGTGTTAGTAAAAGTTCATTCCGTGATAATTAGATATATAGATGACCGTGTCATTTCGTGAAACATCGTCTTTTGTAAACTATTCCAGAGAGATACTACATTCCCACTATTATGCGGTCATCAGGCATATTGGGCAACATGTGGCTTACAAATGTCGTTACTTGATATGTTGTATTTATGTCGAATATTGTTGCGAAATTGCATCTACGAATTAAATTCAACTGTGTCAAGGTTCGGACATTTGGCATTACACCACCACATTCCTTTTCAGAGTATATTTTTTTTCCGTTTTAGCTAAATACAGCCAGCTGTTTTTATTATTGTGTGCCTTCCAAAAATAGTATTCAAATCCAATATTCACAAATACTCCTAATCCGGATTAGTAACTAAAAAATATAAAATTAAACAAAATTAATTGATATAAAATATTTGAAGTAAAAAAACATCTTACACTGACTCCAATCTCTGGTCCAAAGTTCAGCTACATCACCCTCACAATGGCATAGTTATTTTGCGAGATTATGAGTGACCTCCATTGATAAACATAAACTTTTGTGGCACTATATGCAAGATAATCTTTATAATCTTATAAAATTTCATAATTTTTGTTATGATTAAAAGTGAAATATTAAAAAATGTGGTATGCGTATATATTGCGTATTATTATTTAATGATCTAGGAAATAATTCGATTACTGCATTATTGTCGACAGATATAACAGAATCACCTTTAAATTATTGATTTTATTTTTAAAATGAAAAAAGCTGTATTTATAAAATTAAATAAGAATAAAGAAATCGATTTTTTTTTTTGAAACCGATAATGGAAGAGGGTTCCCTTATGGTTATGTGGTTATTTGAGTTCAAGACATAATAATTCTAAATTCCATTATTTTTATAACTTAATACTAAGTATTTATTTGTAATATTTTATATATACAGAATATTTTGTAAATCCATTAAGATATATTTGAGGTTAGGTTTGCGTGTCGAATAAGGTAGTATTTCGCCGGTGAATATGACAATTCAAAGCTATCATATTAAAAAACAAAATCAAAACATCAGGGTAAACGAAAAAGAAATAGTAAATTCTATATGAAAATTCAAAGCAGAATGTTTGGTGATAAAATCACGCCAACAAAAAAATAGGCAACACAAACTATATACGTAACGTACGATTAGTTTTCCATAAACAAATTTGCTGTACAACATATATGAAATCAATATTATCGCCCATTTCAGATTAAACACTTATGTTGTTTGAACTGTTGATGATGATCTTCTGTCAAACATACGTCACAAAATTCGCACAAACAGTGTTTTTAATTTTTATTGTTGACAATTTCACGTTTGTTTATAGCTATTGTTTCAAGAGTATTTTAAATTACGCACTTTGAAAGAATAAATTTGTAGCGATAGTTGCCAAAAAAAAAGCAATTCACGTTTTTATAGTTTTTGGTAAACAATATATACCAATACGTATGAGAGGAATTGATTTTGAAATGAATAAATCACAAAACATAGTGTGAATTTTGCGGAATTTTTTTGAAATGAAGAATATTAGTTTAATTTTAGTAAAAAATTATATTAAGAAGTGGGAATATACGTTAAGTTAGGCCGGATTGAAATGTTTATAAACTTCACCCCCTTTAGACTATACTATATTACAGCTTAACCCTTAAAAGCGGGTTGTAGTTATGAGAGTTACTCTATATTAGGCCTAGGCAACACTTAGTTTTTTGCAACATGTTAATGCGAACCTTTAACGTGAACACGACAAGATTGCGGTCCACGTTGTTAGTTCTGAAAGTAACATCCTATATCACTGCGAAAAATCTGTTCCTGAACTTATAAATACTAAATCGTGATGTGACATATCGAGAGATTGCAATTTTGAAACAGGCCAATATATTTTTTAGGTACGGCTGAGACGAATTTTTATAGACTTCACCATGGGACGGACATATCAAATACCTTAAATCCAAACACAACAGGTAGCACAAGTCTTCTCCGCTCAACTTACCCACCTGTTTGATGAATGCACTTCTTGTCCCGATAATAGTATAGAAGCACAATGGGATAGAATTGTCCGCTCCCTACAATCTGCAGCAAAAGCAACAATTAGGTACCAAAAAACCACCATCAACAAAACCAGGGTACGATCAGGAGTGCTTTAATTCTACTGATGTGAAAACGAAGTGTATAGGGCAACCCTGCAAACAGTAGCAAAACGCAATGCAATTATCGGGAGAAAAGGAGAAAGGTATTTTCAAAAGAAAGGAGAACAAGAACAGCGTGAGCGGGAACAAATCGAGATATAAGGAGTCAGAGTGAAGTCTGGAAAATTTTACTAATGAGTAAAACGCCAAACCGCAAGGTTTGATGCAGGCACATCCTCCAGTCATCCTCAAATAATAACGGTGAAGAAGATACCCCAGAACCAATATGAGATGACGGTGTAGATTGTATACCACCTAGCCAAGATGAGGTCAGAATAGCAATTAATCGGCTGAAGAATAATAAAGCAGCTGGTAACGATGGATTGCCAGCCGTAAATCCAGACAGGCAAATCTACCATAGACCAGATTTTCACACTGTTCCAAATCCTGGAAAAACTCAAGAAAAATTCATCGACACATTCCAAATATTCGACGACAAAGCCGCATTTGACCGTACAATCCGCTCTGATATGTTTAAAGCCATGTCTGCGTTTGGCATTCCTGCAAAATTAATAAGGCTATACAGGATATCTTTATCTTGCACAAGGTCAGCAGTTAAAGTCGGACAGGACCTATCGGAGACCTTCAATACCGAACGAGGATTTAGACAAGGTGACTGTTTACTGTTTGACCTGTTTAACATCCTGCTGGTAAAGTTCATGCGAGAGGCAAGTGTGAATAGAAATGACACTCTGTATACCAAACAAGACATGATACTCGCCTACGACGACAACATGGACATAATGGTTCGAACATTACGAGCGGTAACGGCCACCTTTAAACGAATTGAGGAGTCTGCAAAGGTGAGACTGATAGCGCAAGAAGTCCAGTAGACTCGGACCAACTACGTATAAAAGCGAACAAGCTGATGGTTTACGCAGAAGGGGAAGGCCACGAATCCGATGGAAACATCAAGTGGAAGACAACATCTCGGAATATAGTCTTTCAAATTGGATGAGCTGCGCACAAGACCGATGCGCCTGGAAAACGTTTTTTAAGCTCGGCTTATGGGACGAACGTTCGGTCATAAGCCAGCTAAGTAAAGTAGTTAAGCTCTCAAACAAGCGCTTTGTTTGACTGGCCAAACCGTGACTTTCTTCGTTCCTACATATCAAGAAAAAAATCGTGATCAACGTTATTCATAGCCATTAGATGATGTTGTATCGTTCAAAAAACAGGTTTGAAAGGTGTAACAATCGGAATACAAAAAATCAATAAAATAAAAATTATTAATAATCTCATTTCTCATATTATGTCATTATTTACATTTTGTCCTTGGAAATAAATGATTCAACCATTTCGAATCTGTCTGTGGAAAGCACGATAGAGATCGCAATATTGCAGATGCAGGTTTGAATTTTCATACATACATGGTACATACTTTGGCTACTACTACCAGGATGTTTGTATTAAAAGCATTTTCCACGACTCGTATCGTATTTTCCAAACGAATTTCTAATGGGTAAAAAAAACTTCTTCGCAGAAAAATTTCCATTTTCGGCCATTTTTGTTTTAGGACCGTTTTCTTGATAGTTCTAGTCAATTTAAGGCTAGCATACATAACCTCAGCAACCAGCACCTCAATCACAAATGAACAACCTTTCCCCGGTTTTGTTACCTTAATTGATCTCAAATTGTTCAGAAAAAAATCATCATCTCGCACATTATTCACCACCAAAAATTTACTACTTTTAGCGGAAGTGTTTGAATTATAAAATTGATATTAATTCAATTTATACAATATAATACAATAAAAAAATCACGAGTTGTGATTGTGTATGGTGGCTACAACAACAATAGATCTTCATAAATACTACAGTAACTTCAAGTCAAACGAAAATACTGCCCTGAACTAATTTATATGTTAAAAGTAGTAGGAAAAAAATTCAAATTTATTGATTTCACAAAATTTTTGAATATAAAAATACAATTAAGAAGCAGCAGCAGTGCTCAATATACAATTTTTAAACGAGAGCCAAATTTGTGAATAAAATTTATATTAAAAAAACTTTTATTTTAGGAAATACAAAAGAATTTAACACCCAAAATGTTGACCGATCCAAATAAATACATTCATACTTTTCCGTTGGGTCAGATCATCATCTTCGTGATGTTCTAGAAAACGCGATAAAAATAAAGTTTTTGGTTGATTAAAAAGAAAATGAGATCCCGCAATTGAAAACGGAACCTACACACAAAATGAATGATTATGAATTATAATAGACAGGCGGACGGACATAAATATATGGATGGATTCAGATAATCGAGACAGGACGATACTTAAAAGGTGGGTCTAGCGTGGAAAATTTCTACCAACCCCATCCGACTTTTTTCAAGGTACATTATTACCAAGACTTGAAATCTAAAAAACATCTGGTTGGACTGTAATACAGACATTTATGTTAAAATCGAGCTGTTAGCGTTGTGAAGAATAAAAGCGTCGCTCAAGAATAACTCAGCATTGATGAGACTCCAGGATTGTCCATTCATTAAAATTCCACTAACGTCTTCCAGGAAATTTGCATTATAAACGGCATAAAGAAGTCGCTATGCCGTTTACAATTAAAAAACCAAATCAGCCAAAAGAAATCCAATCTCTTATCTGAAAAAATATATATTTTTTAATTCGAAACAACGGTTTTATCGGAAACTCATACATATGTCTCATTCTCAAGAACCTATAGCTTATATAGGGAAAAGTCTGAATAAATGTTTATATTCTCGGACTTGAGACTTATGGGGATATATACGATTTAAGATTGGGAATATTGGTCTACTCCTTCTGGTACTTCATCCACAGAATGACCAAAAAAATAAATTTAAAACATCATGCGCATGGAGTATCTGATTTTATATTACATTTGGACATGGTAATATTTTTACCAAACCTATATCATGTCTGACAATAGGACCCGTCTCTCACACAAAATGATAAAAATTTAAAAAATTTTAACCCCTACTAAAACGTTCCAATTTAAAAAGTTTCTGTATTTATGTGTTTTTCAGTCTTGCCCTGGGACTTCGTTTTAACCACAGTCAAAACGTTAAGAACCATATTAGACCCAGTAAAAATATTCAATGACAATATGTAAACATTCCCACAAAAACACTCAATATTTTTGAATTCTAACCGATGACAAACTGTTTGTGTCCAAAAAACTGCGTATTTTCTAAAACAATATTCTTGACTTTACCAAAAAAGAGAGTAAAAAAAGAAAAAGTTGAAAATACGAAACAAAACAAAACATTAAAATAAAGTAAAAAAATCGAAAACAATATTACAATTAACCAAAAAAAAACTGTTTCCAACACGTTTTTTTGTTTTCTTGTTTTTGTGATGTTGGTTTGTGGAATTATAATTTGTTTCCACTCGTGTGTCAGTATGTGTTGTTATTGTTTTTTGCTGAGTTTTGTTGTTGTTGTATATTTTTGTTTTATTATTATTATTTTGTTTATACAAAGCACGTGTTGTTGCTTTTGTGGAGAGAAAAGTTAAATAATAGTGTACTATATTAACAACAACAACGAATAACATTCTGTACTGAATTAGAGATGAGAATTTAAAAGAAACAAGTAACGTCATTTTATCTTAAAATATTTGCAAAATACCACACCCCTGCTTGCTCCAATAATTGCATCATTCTATTATTATTGGGCGTTAAAATAGAAACATTTCTTTACAAATATGTTTGAAGAACGAAAAAAAAGAAAAAACAAAATTATGCAATATCTAAACAAATACCAGATGTGTTGTTTTTTTTTTATTTTATTTCGAATAAATAGGGAATTTTAGATTGAAGATTAAGTGTTACTAAAATGTGTGTTCTATAGAATTATTATTTTAGTTCTTGGTCCTATGTGCTAAGTCGCTACATCAAATAATCTATTTATAATATTAAAAATGTTTTTAAAGTACAATTGTTCTGACGAACCCCTCCAACTGAATAGACGTTAAGATATTATTAAGCTAATACTTACATTGTTAGTTTTAAGTTTTTGGAGTAGTTATTTATTTTGTTGTTATTTAAATCGCTCTTGGCCCTTTGGGCTATATTCTCATATATGATATAAATTAAAATTGAAATTAAATTATAGAAATGTCAATACTAATAGATTATTGTATGTTTTTGAATCAAATTGCATGGTCTACGATTGGCGAATAAAATAATGAGTTTAATCTCGTTCCGAATTTCAATTTGGTAAAGATTTTTACAAAGTATTTAAAGCTAAGTATAGCAATACAAAATAGTAAATGACCACATTGGTGTTAAACTTAGCCTAATTTGGAGATCACATGATACATACATTTCTAATTAATATCTATTCAAATTCAACACACTTTTAATAGCAACTAAAGCAGCGATATATATTGATCTTTGTATCGGAAATAAACAATCCTGTTGATTGCCAATAACTTACATGTATATTTCGGAACATGCATAACAATATTCACAAAATGATTCAAACGAATCTATTAATACTTGAGCAATCTATGTGATTTGGGCGGTCACTGGGAAAATTTTTAATTATCAGCGTCGTACCTAATAAACCGCAAAAGTGGAATTTGCAATTTTAAACGAACCAAGACTCGCAATTAATGCCTAACTGATGTCACATTCGATAGCCTATATAAGTCGTGTGAGCACCCCACTGCTAAGTCCCGTTAAGTTAAGGTGCAGAAACATGGTTTTTCTCAAGTCACTAACAGGTAGTACCTGCATGTATCCTTACAATTGCATGTCAATATTCCCTCGAATGAACATATTCATGTCCTGCATGCAATCTGTGACCCAAACCCAATAAAGTCATTCAAGTCTCGATTTGAAACGTTGTGCAAAATTGCATGTTAATCGGACAAACATTAGGAGTTTGGTGCACCATTTATGTAAAATCGAACGAAAATATGTATGGGACCTATATCTAAATCAGAACCGATTTTCACGAAACTTAGCACACATCATTATAGACTCAACTCAGTACACTATGCCAAATTTCTTGCAAATCGAAAGATATATAGGGTCTTTGGTGCATCATTTATCTTAAATGGAATGAATATATATATGGGAGCTATATTCAAATCTGAACCGATTTTTACGAAACGTAACACACACTATTCTACACTTAATTCAGTACTATATTTTGCATATCGTTCTTTACGAAACTTAGCACACATCATTCTAGGCTTAATTCAGTACGCTGTGACAAATTTCGTGCTAATCCAAAGACACATAAGGACTTTGGTACACCATTTACCTAAAATCGGACGAAAATATATATGGGAGCTATATTTAAATCTGAACTGATTTTCACGAAACATAACACACATCATTCTAGATACAATTCAGTATGCTATGCCAAAATTCAAGCAAATCGAAAGATATATAGGGACAAAAAATCGGTCGAAACTGTATATGAGAGCTATACAGCCGAAATCTGAACCGATTTTAACGAAACTTAGCACACAACATTCTATTCAGTACGCTGTGCCAAATTTCGTGCAAATTGAAAGATACATAGGGACTTTGGTGCACCATTTACATTAAATCGGACGAAAAAATATATATTGGAGCTATATATAAATCTGAACCGATTTTTCCCAATTTCAATAGGATTCGTCCTTGGACCAAATAAATGATCTGTGCCAAATTTCATCCAATTCGAATAATAAATGCGATCTGCTCATTATTCCAATATAGGTTGTCGATATAATATCATGCCTGAATGCCCGATCTGAGGACTGCAACAAGGTGTCTGCTCATTACTACAATATATCACTTATAAGATGAGACAAAAATCCTTCCTGTGCATCACCCACAACAATATGTTCTCGATACAATGCCTGATTGGGTGTTAGGAAAACAGTTATCTGAAGCATCACCTTATGAATAGTCATCCACCATCCGGTCATGTCAGAAAAGATCTCCACGATCTGCATAGAGTGATCCAAAGGTGCAAAAGAGGATCTCTAGATCAAAAGGCCTATAGAGCAAAATTGCATTTTATTCACACTGATGAAATTGTGGACGCAATTTGAGATTACAGGGAGAATACAATCCGTGAATGTAAGTCCAATGCTATGGGAAACCCATCAATCCTGCCAGAATGCCCGCCCTGAGGACTGCAACAGGTTGGCTTCTCATGGCGCCAATATACAAGTTACAAGAGGAGACGATGATCCTTCCTGTGCGTCACTCACCAAAAAATGTCAATGCAATACATGTTTGGATGTGACAAAAGCACCACCTTATTATGGATAGGCATCGACCGCATGTCACTCTTCCAGAGTTGCAAAAGTGTAAGTAGTTTTGGCACAATTGAGATCTAGAAAGTGTAGTCGCTTCAAATCGTATTGAGCACGCAAGTCGAATATGTATAAATATTAGGGGTACTACAACAACAACAAGTTCTTGGTGAGAAACCCCCTAATTCTTAACACGTGCCTGTTTGGTGCAATTTATAGTCCGGAAATAACTATTTTGCATCCAATTTACGATGACTGGACTCCTTTCAACAAGATAGCGTTTCATACCAAGAAGCATCAAAACCAATGATATTTTAAGGGAAAAGTAATTCTAGAGATTTTGAGTTGATTAAAAACGTTGAAAATTTATTTCGTGGTGACCTATTGACCGATATTTATCTCATAAATTGGATTTATTTCATAAATTTGATTTTTCTCAAATACAAATAAACATTTCTAATTGGAATAAAGAGCTGCGGACTTCAATTTTGAAGATAGGAGAATTCCAACCGTTCTAAAACATACATCTGCTTAAAAAAGCCAAATAGTCATCAGGATAAACATATAAACGATAGGTAGCTCGAATAAATGTTGAACTATTTTGGAATAAGTTCTAGCATTTCATCGACATCAGAATATCGTATGTGATGAAGAATAAAACCCCTGTTTCATTTCCTAAACTTGAAAACATCTATAGACACTCTAAAGGCTGCTTTAATCTCAAACTATGAATATCAAAGTTTCAAACAATCAGAAATAAAATAAGGCTCAAGGACATCACGTGAGGTTTCCACATGGAAGATAGCAACGCGTCAATCAAGACGCGGACTATACTTTCAATATCTCTTCACAACTGTCGAATAGCATTCCATGACATACTTCAATTCAGGAAATTAAAGGGATTTATATAGCTGATGAGCATGTTTGAGGTGGATCTCATTCGTTCGATATTCCAATTGATGAGTCTGTCAAAAATTACAACGGTACAACACGTAAGATCTACTTCGAAATAGCCGAAACAAGATGACTTGGAGAACCACCTATGTGGGCATTAATGATGGGAGGATAGAGAAGTATCGAAGACAATCGTATGCCTACTCCGTAGATTGCAATACTTTGTAGGAAGATACATCGATTTTCTCTCCGTCCCCATCCTAAGGAACAGCAGATTTCTGTAAACGAAAGAATTAACAAAGGCTTTAGAAGTAAGATGTGAATATGCTATATGTATCCTGGCTATATGTATCCTGGCAAAGTCATTATGAAGAGTTTACTTTGTTCCCAAGATAAGCATATTGTTGTTGTCGGACAGTTTCTGTCAGATTCCAAAAGTTAGTCCACTTGTCAGAAAGTTTTGTTCAATGTTATCCTGCTAATTTCTCAATAATCTTTGTTCAGTTAAGCAATGTGACTCGCCTGCATTAATGGCCTACAGGTTTCATGTATTCATGGTTCTAAAATGTGTATAAAAATGTCCTCTTATCATGAGGTAATAAATCAATAACATTATCTACTTATTTGAAACATTTTCACTTACCTTCCATGCATTAACCTTTGGTGGAGGAGCAGCAACAAATTTTTTCGGTTGTGGTGCTGGAGGATTTCCAGCAGCAGCATTGCCACCAGCAGCATTTGAATTTTGAGCTTGAGTTTCACCATCACCGGTTTTGGCTTCATTACCGCTGCTAGCATTTTCAGCACTAGCACTGGGTGAAGCATCTTTGCGTGGTTCCTTTGGGCCTCCCTTGGGGCCGCCACCATTCGATTTGCGTGGACTGCCATTACGTTGACGTTGTCTGGGGGGATATTTACGTTCACCATCTTTATCGGTATTGGCATTACCTCCAGCGTTGCCATTGCCACCACGTTGACGAGGTCCCGACTTGGGACCACCCTGACCACCACCAGCGGCAGCAGCACTTACATTGCGTCCATCACGTGGTGGTTTTTCTTTGCGTGCCTTTTTACGATCACGGCGAGAATTCGAAACAACAGGAACAAAATCACCATTGTCATCAACTTCGGAAGAATTTTCAGCTGCTGTGTCAGTATTGACGGCAGCACGTTTCTCCCCAGCCACTGTGGCAGTGGCTGGAGTAGTATCCGGTTCAATATCATCACACCAGGACTTATTGGCTTTAAGTTCCGGTTGATTTTCTTTCTCCTCGCGATTAGTCGGAGCAGATTTTTCTTCCACTACCGGTGTTGGTGGAGTGGCGGCGGCTACAACCTTTTTGGCATCGACATTTTGCAAAACATTTGCATACGAGCAACCGGTGGCACTGCCACTACCACCACTGGCAACAGTGGTAGCCGAAGCTACCGCTGCTGTTGAAGTTTCTTCCTTGGATGACATAATAGGTTTGGGAGGGTGTTGTTTACCCTATGCGGCTTCCAGAGTGCAATAACGACGTCAAGCGTTATTTACTCCAGAATTCAGGCCGAGCAGACGCGGAAACTCTTTGATGCTTCCTGGTCCACTCCAACAACGACAAATGTTGTGTGTACTTCCTGTTCCAGACACACACAAACACACTCCGAAGGACTAGTACTAATAAATCCAAACTATGGCCATGAGGGTGTAGAGGAGGGTGGAGTAAGAATGACATGGAAGAGAAAGAAAAAATAGATTAGTTTCAAAAACAAAAACTATAATGTAATAATAGGCATATATTATAGTACAGGACATACAACAATGCTGGTTCGGGTGTGGGGGACAGAGCACCACCTGGCTAGCTGACTCAACTCAAACAAAAAGGACCGGTTGGTCGTTGTTTGTCTGTAGTGTGTTCTAGTGCTTGTTTTTAAGGAATTGCAGAATGTCCCCTCCTCACTCTCTCTCACTCGCTCAGAGTGTGTGGTATTGTTGTTGTTTAAATAAATTTCATCATTTTCTTTCGTTTGTTTTGTAATCCTTTCGTTCGTTTACTTCCTCCTTCAAGTAGTTTTGTTTTTGGTTGGATTTTTCTTAATTGGATATTTTCTACGATACGATTTCGATTTCCTTGGCTAATTCTCAAATGAAATTCTTATTGACAAAAAGGTGTTCGTTGTCGACTCGAAGAGATAGATGGCAGGTAGGTGGTCGATGTTATGTTGATGATGGGATACCTAGTGTGGTTGGGTTATAATCTTGGAAAATAATATTCCTTCGTCTTCTTCTGCTTTTTCACGTTATGATCTCTCCTCTAAAGAACAACAACAAACATTGTACTATATTTTATCACAATTATTTTCAAATCACTGGGTTCTTTCACAACGTCTTCGAAATTATTTTGAAATATTTAGGGAATTTTCTTTGAAAAATTCGTTTTATTTTCGTTCTGCAAAAGTGGAAATGAAGAAAATTCCCCTTTTGACTTTTACAAAGTTGTTTAACGTAATATTTTTGTAGTACGTACGCACGACTGTATGAAGGAGATGAAAAAAAAATTGACTCTGCTGCTTCTTCTACGTCTTCTTCTTGTCGTTCAGCCTGTCTGCCTGACTTTGGTTGGTTGGCTGGCAGATTGGTTGGGTTGCTTTCTTGTTGTTTGGTTTGATGTGCGTTCTTCATACGTTGAGAGTTGAGTGTTCGTCAGTTTGTTTGTTTGTGTGTGAGAAGAAGAACAAGATGTGAGGTTAGATTTGAGATTTTCTTTCAATGTTGTTCTTCCACTGCCCCACACACTTTCAGTTAGTCAGTCATACATCAAACTGTTGGTATGGTGGTCAACGAAAGCAGACAAGCAAGCAACACACCAAAAACGCATTGAAGAAGAAAAATAAAAACAAACATGTGTCTCTCCAGCAATCAGCTGTTGTTGTGAATTTTCAAATGAATGTGAGTAAACGTTGACAGACAATAAGTCAGGGTTGTATTTTCATAACGGTTTTCTTTTTGCTGCTGGGGCATGGTACAATTATAAAAGGTAACAGCAAATCCCAGCTGATTTGATTCCAACGTAATACTAGTGTCAATATGAATTTGACAAATTATGTTTTTAAAAATCACCCAACAGGAAAATTGGGAACGGAAACAATTTGAAATTGTTCTTTATTAAATGTGCTCACGTATTCTATTTACTCAATCTGCCTGCTGGGAAAGTTTGAGGAAGCAAATCTTTCATGAAGGAATAACTCGCTATTCCCAGCATTTTCATATGTGTTACACATATATATGGCAATGGCTCAATTATAGGAAAGATGTGGAAGCGATAGAAATATAAATTTGATAGATTTTCATTCATGTTTTTCAATTTTTATTTTGAGGATTCGAAAATATTTCATTTTCAAAATAAAAATAATTTGATGATAATTTATTTGTTTGTTTACATTTTTCTGTCAAATGAGTTGACACTAATAGAACTTACAACAACAAATTTACATGTGGTTGTTGTATCGTTTTTTTGTACAACAACACTTGCTGTTACCTTCTATTATTATACCATGCTGCTGGGGGGAAAATAATCTTAACCCTTATATGTAAATGTGTAATGATATCAAAATATTGCTTCAATTGGTAATGTTTACCTCATTTTCTTGGAATATCAATCAAATTAACATTTCTTATTAAAAAACCTTCAATGATGAAGATGGGACAATTCCTACCGTCCAGAATTCAGAAATGCATACGTTCCGATAGCTACATATAAAAAATAAGTTGCTCGGATAAATGTTGAACTATTTTGAAATAAGTTGTAGCAATTTGTCGTCGGGTATGTCATCGACATCAGAATATCGTATGTGATGAACAATAAAACCCCTGTTGCATTCCTTAAACTTGAAAGCATCTATAAGCACTCCCAGGCTGCTTTAATTTCAAACTATGTCTGAATATTAAAGTTTCAATCTATCAGAAATACAATAAGGCTGAAGGAGATCACATTTGAGGTTTCCAAATGAAAGATAGTAATGCGTCAATCAAGACGCGGACTATAGTTTAAAAATCTCTTCATAACTGCCGAATAGCATTCCATGACATACTTCAATTCGGGAAATTAAAGGGATTGATATAGCTGATGAGCATGTTTTAGGTTGATCTCATTCGTTCTATATTCCAATTAATGAGTCTGTCAAAACATTTTCTAATATTACAACGGTATAACACATAAGATCTACTTCGAAATAACCGATACAAGATGACTTGGAGAACCTTGATGCACAAATATATGTGGAAACCAATAATGTGAGGATATCATATCGCATTGTAAGAAGATACATCGATTATCTCTCCGTCCCCAGCCTAAGGAACAGCAGATTTCTGTAAACAAACGAATTAACAAAGTCTTTAGAACAATGGATATATTTTTGCAATTTTTTGGGACCACATTATATTTGAAGAATACATATCGCCTCAAAAAACAAATAAAGTAATGAGCATACAAAGGAAATTTCCGATTATTTGCGAATTGAAGCAATATAGATATCATTATGCCTGGCTTAAAGACTCGAAAGGTGCTAAACTTAGCATCAACTTTCAACCAAGAAGGCTGCAATTTGCCATGCCATATTCTTAAATATTAAAAGGGTAATAGGTTTATGCAGAATATATAGTTCGATATTGGCCCATGTTTTGACATCCCACGTATTATTAACAATTTTAGATATTTTTTGTGCCTAAGTGACATTATTCAACCGAAGTGGATCGAATTTGACATTTTGACAGTTCCCGCACCACTTTCGACTTTTGAAGGTTTCAGATACATCTTCTATCCGAAATTTATGTCATTTAGGTTTCTTCGTGGGTAAAGTTAGGAATTCCATATTCTTGTTGGTTAATAAACTTCTGGATGAAATCATACAAAATTGTATATAGTCGCTAAACCTGTATAAAACTAAACCTAAATTTGAGGAACGGAAATATTTTAGCAAAAAAATTATAATTATAGCCCAATATTTTAATCTAGCTTTCATTTAAAGATACCAGCCCATTCTTAATATTTAGATGGTCCTAGGCGTATTTTCCAATAGAAATTGATGGTTAATTAACTTATGCAACAATGTTTTGACATCTTAGCCATATAATTTGAATGAAATCGAACGGAAATACGTATCAACCAACAGATTTGTCATTTTCAATTTATTTTGGCCTTTTGCAACAAAGTTTGTGGGTTCAGGAATGGGTTTCGAGTAAAAAGTTGCAAAACTTGTAAAATTAGTAGGTTATTGAGTTATTGTTTTGTCAGAACAGGGGCACAAACAAGAAAAAAATTAAGGCATTAATCTACCCCTTTTATTGTACCATAATATTATCTCATCCTCGTTATATGTAAGGCCATTCGCATAGCTAATTTTAAAATGAATGAAAAAAAACAGTGACCCAATGGAACTTAAGAAGCCAATATCTCAAGAAGTATGAACTTCGGCCAGAAAAAATATTTCGTTGCCTCTAGCAATAATTATAACAAAGATATCAAATCAAACAGCGACCAAGCCTTAAGGCATTATTTTTTGTTTTTCTTTTCGACTCCAAAACTAGAACTAGAACATCGCACTAAAATTAACAAAATTGCGGACTTAGGAAATTTGATTTCTGGGAAATTCCCTATTTTTGTACACAAATAAAGTTAGAAAATAAGAAACATCTTGACTGATTAATTTGTCTAAGTTGAAAAGATAGCTATATTTGTACAGAATAAATTTGGAACTGATGGGATTATTTGTTTTTGAGTTATTCGTAAAATCACTGTTTCGAGAAAAAACGCGTTTATATCTTCAAGAGTTAAGATTTTCATTTGAAATATTTAAGGGGAATTCTTGTATTAGTGTGGGTTCGAATTAAATAAAAAGGCAAAGTTCAATTTGTTTAAAACGATTTTCTACGTTTAATCTGCTTTTGTTTGTGTTCCGGCTTCGTTTGGTACCACGGTTCTGTTTTACTTATTGTGTTGGGAGAGAACATTTTGCATATAATCCTGAGGCATCTGTTTTTCAAAATACCAGTAGCGTTTAGGGATACATAGTCGAGCGCAAAAGTCGACTTTTCGATTTTTGCCTAAGGCCAAAAAGTCGATTTTTAGACTTTTCGTCTATTGCCTTTGAATTAAAAGTCGACTTTTCGATTTTGCAAAACCTGTTCAAAATTGATTTTCGGCCTTTAACCGACTAACACAAAATCGACTAAAAAATAATTTTTTAATATGAATTGTTGTCAACAGATTAAATAAACATCTGGATTTGTGTAATTTTTGGGCAATTTGGGCTTTGTGTTAATAAACTAAGTATTTATGAAGAAAATCGAAAGTCGATCTTTAAAAGTCGACTTTGTGACAACATCAAAGATCAAAAGTCGATTTCGATTTTTCAGTACAAAAAGACGATTAATCGAAAGTCGATTTACTTTTCCATAGTAGCGTTTACGTTATGGTTTTAGACACAAGCCAGGTTTCAATGCCGGGTGGTGTGGTTAATGACCTACCTTAGTTTTCTTGATATTATTCTCAAGTACAACATGGCAAGTCGAAATTATCGGCCCATGTTTTGACATAGCCCCCACATAGAGGGGCCCATAATTTGGCTACTTCAAAGGTTTGGAGAGGGGTGTTACATTTTGTAACAAAAGTGGCTGTAACTTGGTATTACTAGATTAAAAAATGTACATGAATATGAATGTAGTTTGCAAATCCGAGATCTTGGTGGTAAAAATAAATTTTGTTAGCAAAAAATGACTGATACAGATTTGACATAGCCCCTTTGTTGCAACTCCGGGCTGGAGGCTAAACAACATTTTGATTTATTTCGCATAAAACGTTACGACCCCCTTTTCGATATTTTAAGGTTTTCATTTGGAAATTTTTCAACCAAGAAGGCTGCAACTGGCCATTCCATATTATTACAGATTACGTTATGGTTTTGGACACAAGCCAGGTTTCACTGCCGGGTGGTGTGGTTAATGACCTTAGTTTCTTTATTTTATTCTCAAGTACAACATTGCAAGCCAGACCCTCCAGGTCTTCTACTTTTGACGGCATGTTGGATATCTTGTGAGAGAGAAGACATATATCATCCGCCCAGTCTAAGTCTTCGAGCTGACGTGAGAGACTCCTGATAACAGCAGTATAATTTTTTTCGAAGAAGTCTATTTTTCACCAGTTTAAAAAGAATATGCAATAGATACTGCACAACATAATTTCCTTTTAATTAAAAAAATTGTGTCCCTCTACCGGAAATTAAATAGTTTTTACTTCGCGACTGTATCTCATTTTTAATCTTATGACCATCGGAATTTTTTCATTTTTTTCTGAGGTAGACTTTTTAAAACGAATTTTTAAAGTCCCTTCTTTTTAACCCGGAAGTTCATATACCGTTTTTACGGAATCGATTATTACATTTGTAGAGGATAAGCGATACTTCTATTCTATTTTTGAAGTGTTTAAAAAATCGTGCTCCAAACCCCAGCCTTAAGTTAATAGACAAGCTTTTAAAGACATCCATTTTGTAATAAACGGTTCCAAGAAAAAATAAAATCGGATAAATTGTTCGAAGCTATATTTTTTCTTATTAGAAACTTTCATTTCAAATTGTTTTGTTTATCTCCAAACAATGACAACAACAAAATAATGACATGACCAAATACGGGTTAATCCAAATAAGGTTCCGTTTCCTTCAACACATTTCTCCTACGAATAAATGCAACAATGCAAGTGCACAAAAAAAGCAACGCTACAAAACTCTAAAACAGCTGATATGCGACAACTCGAAAAATCGGGGGGAAACTGATGAAATTCGAAATCGTGGTGTAGTTCTCCAATTAAAAAAATCCAACAAAAACAAAGCTCCAACCCCACAGAGAGTGAGGAAGAGAGCACGACAAAAAAAACGTTTAATCCATTCAACACATAAACAAAAAGCCTGTACTTCAGCTATGACAGACTGACCGACCAACAACATTGTGAAATCTCCAAAACAACAACAAATTTATACTCACCAACAACAAATCTGGAACTATGAAACGGATAAATAAAGAAACGACGTAGTTAAGCAAGATTAGTCCAAAATTAATTTGTTGGATTTTTTTAATTTCAAAAAAGGCTTTCCGTTTTTTTATTTTCTTTTTTACCGTCAATCTTTGGCAAATATCGAATCAGATTATTTTTCGTTTTGTTTTTTAATTCTCTGTGATTTTATTGTGTTTTGATTTAGTTTCGTTTTTATTTTTTACGTTTTCGTATTTTTTGCGCGCACACACTCACACTTAAGATTTCTCCTCTTTTGTTTTACCGTGGTCTCCCTTCAATCAAACAGAGAGAGAGAGAAACGAATGGTGGGTTAGAAAGACAAAAGTTTACACAAATCTCGTTGTTGTTGTAATGCTTGTGGAGGGGTAACACTATTCGATCGAAAACGCCATACGACAAACGAACGAACGTATCAAAACGTAGTATGGTGAATAATACGTAATTTGACAACTCGCGAAGAATGTCAGATGCAAACGTAAACGACGACAAGAGTAAACGAATACTCGTGTGCAGCGAAATGACAAAAAATCTTCTTCTTGCGTTTCGTCAATTGGGAAAAATCTTTCAATGGATTTTTTAGCACTTTCTGTCACGATTTAGCACTAATCCTTTATCAAAACTTGCGGATGCTTGGTTCAGTTGTCACTTGGGTACACTTTCACAACACTTTTCACCATATTTCAGTGTAAATTTTTAAAAAATCTCGTGCGACCGAGAAGACATGTGGTTTTTGCCGTTGGGTAGAAACTTCGAAAAGAGCGATGACATTTCGACAAGCTCAGTGGAGGGGTAAGGCATGAAGAGCGGCGGGGCACATGAAATGACAACCGCATGTTAACAACAATAATAACGTGACACTCTCTCTCTCTCTTGCACGCTGAGTGTGTGTTTTTGGTTCTCTGCTTCTCAACTTAGAAGCATGTTTTTTTGTTGAATGGGGGGAATAAAAATGTGTTTTTTAATTTTGAAATAAAGTATTTGATAATTTTTTGGGATTATTTTATAATTGAAATATATATAATATAATAAATTATTTTTAATTCATTAAAATAACCTATAAATAATTGGGTGTTTCATATAAACATTTTGTTCGTAAACAAAGTAGGAAATATGCAACTCTGGGTTTTGTTTTCGAATGGTAGCCAAAAATTTGAACTGAAAAAATCCGTTAAAATTTGAAATAATTATTTTAATTTTTACTATTTTTTATACTTTATAACCTAACATTTATTTTTAGATTATGTGGTATTTGGTTCATCTCAAATTAATTGTATTTTCAAGAGGTCGAGGTTCCTATTTCCAGAAGTATTTTTTGTACTTCGATTTTTTTGTGCAGAATCACAACGATAAAAAATAACAACACATGTATTTAAATATTAGTATTTGTAATACTTACTATTAAATTTGAGGTTATGTTGTCCTTGGCTTTCCAAATTTGAGTTCGGTAAATTTTTATTTGAAGGTGGATTTTGTTACGTGGCTTCAGCATGGATTGTATTATTATAATCAGGACCACACCTATTTAACAATTTGAAATAATTATTTTAATTTTTATACATTATAACTTAAAATTTATTTTTAGGTTAGGTGGCCTATAGAGATCGAAATTCCGATTTCAATGAAATTGAACTCTAAAAATCAGTAAATTTTTGTTCCGTTGGACTTCGAAAAAATTGTTTATTGTAATCAGAATCACAACGATTAAAAAATAAAAATAACTTTATTTTAATATAATATATTAATTCTTATATAAAATAATAATTTTGATGTTATGTTGCCCTTGGCTTGTCAAAGTTCGTTAAATCGTTAAATTTTTATTTGAAGGTAGATTTTGTTTGTGTGACTTCTGCATGAACTTCAAAAGGATTGTTTTATTATAATCAGGACCACAACAATTTAACAAATTTGAAATAATTTTTTTATATATTTTTAAATGAGATTTTTCATATATTTCGAAATATTGTCATAACCCCACCTTATTAACACATTCCAATAGCAGCAATAAATTGTATATTGTTGATCAGAATAATATTTTGCATCGAGTAACGGAAATTTTCCACAAAAGGAACGGTCTGTACAAGGTCCGGTTTAATCGTTTATTCAGTTCTCTTTTGCTCCAGTTGTTGCTTTTTTAGTCTCGTTCGTCTAGTTTCTTTTCCAGTTCATTTGCTGTGTTCCAATGAATGATTCGGTCCACGTTTTGGTATAACTCCTAAAATCGACATTATGAGGTTTTACAAAACATTTTCAACGGAAATGCCTATCATTTGATATTTTGACTTCCCGGTGGGTGAAAAATCTTCCTATAAAAAATAACATCATTATAGTTCCAGAACCTAAAAGAATCTACTAATTTTGCAAGGTTTACAACTTTTTACTCGTAAACCGTTCCTGAACCCACAAAACTGGTAAAACATTGAATCGAATTTAAGAGAGCACAAAACAAAATGGCTTTATCTTTGAAAACTTTTTACTCGAGAAATTTGGCCGAGTAAAAATGGTAAACAGGAATGCCTACTTCTGATTGGCTGTTATGTTGATTTTGAAGTATTGCCATCTAAATTTGGCATATTTGCTAGATTTTCGTTCCCGAACTTTTCAAATTATTTTGTACTCTGAGAGCGATTTTTAGATGTTTCCTTTTTACTAGCTTTACTATTAAAAATGTACTGGAACAGACTATATGTGTCCATTATATAGCACCCATATAACAGTACACCCAATATTTAGTATTTTAATTATGTAATTTATTCTTAAACGGCATTTACATTAGAACTTTTTAATGAATTGACATTTATTTAAATTGACATTTTTTGACATGTATACAAAGGAATTGAAAATTTATACCCACTGTGTTATAAAAATCTGGTACAATGTAAATGTACTATTAGGCTTGGATGGCAAATCTTCCTACAAAATATAAACATCAATGTCATCGCCAAATTTAGCATCAAATCACTATGACATAGCCTCCAAAGTAGAGGTCCCGAATGTCTAACTTATGGTGGAGAAAGAGTGCCAGCGCAACAGTGGAGGCCATATCCCTATAGGTTAGGTTTGGGGATGTACAGTCACTTATGTGGCTGCAGCACTCTGAGACCGTCAGGTCCGTTGTGATCATACACGAGAAGAAAAGAGATAAGGAGACATCTATAGGGGAAATAAAGAGAGAAGTGGAGCTTACAAAAATATATAAGGTAAGTTTGGAATAATGTCGATGACTATAGAGATCAGACAGAAGTTATATTACGTGTAAAGGTTGCACTTTCCCAACCACTTTACGTTACTAATTATGCTGTAGATTAGAGCAGGTTCAGTTGTTGAGAAGAAGCTAAGACTCGGTGGAAAATGAGCACCCACTAGTCTGTACCGCCTGTAAGCCAGGGCTAGACAGTGACACAGAAGATGCTCAATTGTCTTCGTCTCCTCCTCTTCAACGCAGAGTCTACAAATCAATTGCATCAAGATCCCATTTACTAGTAAAGGCTCTGATATTGCATTGACCAGTAATGATTCCTGTCATTACTCTTATTTCAGCTTTGCTCAGGTTCAACAGTGAGTGCGTTCTTTTGGTAGACATAGTCGGCCAAATGGATCTTGACACGTTGCACCTAGGTTCGTTGTGCCAAAGTTCATAGGCTCTTTCGTCGAAGAACGCCTCAAAGTCCCAGTAAAGATTAATGAGTCATCAATTGCTAGAACTGTGGATTGAATCCTCGTCTAGCTAGTTCGTCTGCTCTTTCATTACCCAAGATGTCACAGTGTCCAGGTAACTAACACATCCGATAACTGTAAGTAAGTTCTTCCAAAGTTGTTCTACACTTGAGGACGGCCTCAGATTTGATATAACAAGATTTGATGGCTTTAAGAGCCGCTTGGCTGTCCACGAAGATAGTCACCGGTTCAACGACCTCTGCATCCAGACTTTTTATCAATTCCGCTACCTTCCAAATCGCGAAGATTTCAGATTGAAAAACACTACAGTTGCTATCCTCCTTGTAGGTTAATTCAAGGCCTAGCCTTTCACAGTATACGCCCGCTCCTGTACCTTCTTCCATCTTGGATCCGTCTGTATAAAAAGACAGACCGTCCAGAGGAGGGTTACTTCGGTTCCAGTCGTTTCTACTAGGAATGCCGATATATACATCGCTAGTCGCTTAGTTTTACGCGTTGGTGGTTTGTTCAATATACAACCATGCCCAAAGGTACAACTTCGCCAAAGATTTTGTTCATGCAGCCTTAGGGCACTACGCGTGGCCCGTTCCTCAGCGTGCCTATTCCAACACTTCCTAGAGAACATTACCAGTTCCGTCTTTGTTCGATTTACACCATATACAATACACATGGTACAATAATACAAGGTAGGATATATTATGTCAACAAAGAAAAAAATACACCTTGTGAGCAATAATGTCAGAAAAAATAAAAACATTTCATATAAGATGTTTATTTGTACAACATTTTCAATCAAAATAATCAATGTTATTTTATGTTTTTTGACATATTTGTAACACACAAAAGATCAACAACAAAAAAAATTTGTACTACACACACACACAAAAAAAACAACCAAATTTATTTGTCCACTCGATTTCACTCTTGGATGTTTTCTTTTCAAAATCACACTCTTTTTCTTCAACAAGGAGTATGATCCCAAACAAAATAAAAGAGTATATATTGATTCACTCCCACTCACACATTACAAATGTCTGTACAATACACATGGTACAATAATACAAGGTAGGATATATTATGTCAACAAAGAAAAAAATACACCTTGTGAGCAATAATGTCAGAAAAAATAAAAACAAAATCCAACAAGTCATTCTGTTCATTTGACATATTTGTAACAGTTTACAGAAAATGCCAAAACAAAAAAAAAACATCACATACACAGTCACACATTTTGTCATATGACTTTGGCATAACTAGTCACAATATGAACAAATTGATAGAACTGGCCATTTTGGGGAAAAAATTGTAATCAGCTGGTAGCAATGCCCAACCCTGTAATAATTATACCATGGGACTATTCCAAAACATGAATCCTAGAAATAGTACCGATGGGAGTGTGTAATATTTTAAATTTAAATTTATGATTTGAGGCTACAAAGATCCCATAAATTCCAAATAATAATCGCCATTAAAAACACATACGTATTAACTAACGTACACAATATGGTTACAATACGTCAACCACTAATCAATACACTATCATCACCACAGGCATGTGACAGCTGAGAGAGAGAGAGAGAGTAATCAGTTTTATTGTTTACATTTAATTTTTTTACGTTGGCAGTTGAATTGAAACCAAGAAAAAATTGCACAAATTCAAATCTACTCCTAAAAATTTAAAGAAAATCACACATCCCACATACATACACGAAACAGCAAGAATTATGTTTGAATGACAAACAACAACGAAAGGAAACACCAATCGGATATTCCCAAATAAGAACTAAAAAGAAATACGCACGCATACACCGGCATTGTTTACGTTTCAGAATAGCAAAAGAGAATTTGTTACTACACCAACGACGACGACCAGGGCTGGCTGATAGGCAAACGAAACGGTGAAGGAGGAGTTGTAAGGCGTAAGAAGCGAAAAAGGGTGGTGGTGTTATTAACATTAATTCTGTTTTTTTTTCGCTTATCAAATCACAAGTGCGGTGCATTCGATAGACGGATAAAAGGCTGAGCGAGCACAACAACAGAACGGAGAAACGGAAAACGAACACATCGCTAACGCTAAGAGTATAGATTTTTTCATCAGAAAATGTGTGGAATTTTTGCTTATCTCAATTACTTGACTCCAAAAACACGTCATGAAGTACTGGATCTGTTGGTGAATGGCCTGAAACGTTTGGAATATCGTGGATATGATTCTACAGGTGTGGCCATTGATGCTCCCGGAGAGCATAATGACATATTGATGGTGAAGCGCAGTGGTAAGGTTAAAGTATTGGAAGATGCCATACATGAGTTGTGTACCACTGAAGATTACGCCGAACCTTTGAGGACCCATGTGGGTATTGCCCATACTCGATGGGCAACGCATGGCATACCATCGGAATTGAATTCACATCCGCAGAGATCTGATTTGGACAATAGTTTTGTCGTGGTACACAATGGCATCATTACCAATTATAAAGATGTCAAGACGCTATTGGAGAAGAGAGGATATATTTTTGAGTCGGACACTGATACGGAAGTAATTGCCAAATTGGTGCATCACTTGTGGACTCAACATCCATCGTATACATTCCGTGAATTGGTGGAACAGACCATTCAGCAGCTGGAAGGAGCCTTTGCTGTGGCCTTTAAATCTCGCCACTTCCCCGGCGAATGTGTGGCTTCCCGCCGTGGTTCCCCATTGCTTGTGGGCATAAAGACCAAAACCCGTTTAGCTACCGATCACATTCCTATACTCTACGCCAAGGAACATCGCCCGCATGGCCATAGTGGTATGCAATCAATGATGCCTGTTGCACGCACTGAATCCCATTCCGAATTTATGCCTTTGGACGACACCGAGGTGGAGTATTTCTTTGCCTCCGATGCTTCGGCTATTATAGAGCACACCAATCGTGTCATATATTTGGAAGATGATGATGTGGCGGCTGTGAAGGATGGTGCCTTAAGTATTCACCGCTTGAAGAGATCATTGGATGATGCTCACGCTCGAGAAATCACGACATTGAAGACAGAAATTCAACAAATTATGAAGGGTAACTACGACTATTTCATGTTGAAGGAAATCTACGAACAACCCGAGTCGGTGGTGAATACCATGAGAGGTCGTGTACGTTTCGATACCCAGGATGTGGTCTTGGGTGGCATTAAGGAATATATTCCCGAAATTCGCAGATGCCGTCGTTTGATGTTGATCGGCTGTGGTACATCCTATCACAGTGCTGTGGCCACAAGGCAGCTTTTGGAAGAGTTGACCGAACTGCCAGTTATGGTTGAATTGGCTTCAGACTTTTTGGATCGCAACACTCCCATTTTCCGTGATGATGTTTGTTTCTTTATCTCTCAGTCGGGTGAGACGGCAGACACGCTACTCGCCTTGCGTTACTGCAAACAACGGGGTGCCCTCATTGTGGGAATCACCAACACCGTAGGAAGTAGCATTGGTCGCGAATCACATTGTGGTGTTCACATTAATGCTGGTCCTGAAATTGGTGTTGCCTCCACCAAGGCCTACACCTCACAATTCATTTCCTTGGTTATGTTTGCCTTGGTAATGTCCGATGATCGCCTCTCCCTACAACCCAGACGTCAGGAAATCATAAAAGGCCTCTCAAATTTGGCCGATCAGATTCGTAAAGTCCTCGAATTGGATTCGAAAATCTGTGAACTTGCCAAAGAGCTGTATATGCACAAATCCCTGTTGATTATGGGTCGTGGCTACAACTTTGCCACATGCCTTGAGGGTGCCTTAAAAGTTAAAGAATTGACATATATGCACAGTGAGGGCATTTTGGCGGGTGAATTGAAACATGGTCCCTTGGCCTTGGTCGATGATGAAATGCCGGTGCTCATGATTGTCCTACGTGATCCGGTGTACACCAAATGTATGAATGCCCTGCAGCAGGTTACCTCGCGCAAGGGACGACCCATTATTATCTGCGAAGAAGGTGACGAGGAAACAAAGTCCTTCTCTTCGCGCAGTTTGGAGATACCACGCACCGTCGATTGTCTCCAGGGTATTTTAACAGTCATTCCTATGCAATTGTTATCCTATCATATTGCCGTTTTGCGTGGATGTGATGTTGATTGTCCACGTAATTTAGCCAAGTCTGTAACCGTTGAATAATTTGGAGAGAGACGGAATGGACTCGTTGAGTTTTTTTAATGATTGTAACCAAATAATAGCCACACACCTTGCATTTCCAAATATTTATTATTATTTTTTTTAAATTATGATTTGATTTTATTCGTATTGAACATGTTTGCCCCTGGTCTTATAGCGTTTTATTGTGGGCATAATTATATTTGTTTGTTTGCTTTAAGTATATAATTGAATGAGAAATAGTTTTGTGCAATTTAAAAATGTAGTTTTGAACTATATATGCGTGTATGTATACAATTTCTTAAACGTATTTTATATATATGGACATACAAAAATATATACAATTTTATTTAAAAATAAAAAATGAGTTCTTTTATTGTTAAATGTCTTGTCCTCATAAACATTAGGTTTTAAATACGATATACTAGAACTGATCTGCTCATCTGAAGGTTTCTTATTGAGAAAAACCTTCTATCCTCTTCTGATCTCTTCAAAAATTTAAAAACAATGTTCAAGAGAAGTCTTTCCATGATGAACTATCAAATAATACTAACAGAAAAAAGTAAATTAATCGGTTACGTTCGTAAGAGTCGAACTTCTCATATACTTCACTATGTTGTGTCAATTCCAAATTTCTTAAATCGGTCCGAATCTTTGTATGGGGACTATGTGTGCTAAAAAAAATAAATATCGTATTAAAGACATTCGGGTTAGAAATCATAGCAAGGGACTTCAAAATATCGAAAATTATGCGGTATCATTTTATGGACCTATCTACATTGAAAATTTCCTAAGAAGAAGTATAAAATGCCAGCCACTTCTTTAAAAAATCAGACAAAAACCATGCAAATAACGAAAATGGGTCGGGAAATTTGGACAGAATGATAAATTACAGTGGAAAATTACGGATTTTCAATAAAGTTAACAAAATGTATTTTCTAAAGCTGAACATTGCTCTCAAGAGTTAACCATGGTTGTTACATGTAATATTTATAAGTTTTAGAGGAAGGGAACTTCAAAATATTTATATTAGGTTCGTTCGTTTACTCAATAATTTGTACAAATTTGTACAAATTATTATAAAATGTTGTTCGTTTACCCAAAAGTCCAGTAAAAGAGAGTGAATTGAGAGAGCAGATTTGACAGTTGTGTTACTGAGTATTTGCAAATTCTTACAAGGAAAATTTACTCAGTAAGAATTTTCTTGTACCATCAGCTGATATTTAATCAGCTGTTTTGTTATGTTTTGTAAACAAACAAAAAATTGTTCTCAAGAAAATTGATTGTTTTGTGAATAAATAGTTAAAACTTACCGGTCACAACCCTTTTAAATGTTTGTGGGGAACAAACAACATCAATTTTCCGCTTGTTATCCATTTTTCTAATAAAAATGCTGTTTTTTAGTTTGCGCCAATTTGTTTGTTGTTGTAATCAGCTGTGTCGAAACAATCTTTTTACTGGATGTTGTTCGTTTGCTTTTTGCAGTTTTCTCTCTTGAGAAGGAAAGATTCGTATTTACTCTCTGCAAATTCTTACTGAGTAAATATTATTGGGAAAGTAAAAGAACGAACCTATTATTTTGCAATTTTCGCAACTAAACACATGGTATGCGTACATTTCGAAGGAAGATATTTTCATTTAAATTTTGAAAGTTGAATGAATACTCTCAGAGGCAAATTTATGAAAAAATGGAAACATATGACTGCATGAGACTACCTTGTATAATTATGTCATAGCTATCGCCATATATATATATATATATATGTTCTACCTTGTATAATTATATAACATTGGGTGTGTCTGGTTACTTTTCAGTAACATTTATTAAGTAAGTTCTAGCTCAGAGAGTAAGCCCTTTTTACTCTCTTTTGCGATAATACAGAGAAAAGTAAACAGACAACATTTAGTACGATTTAGCAAATAAACAGCTGATTCAAGAAAACATTTGATTTGCGCCAAAATAAACAAACAAACAGAGGACAAACACAATTATTTGTATTGCATTTAATATTAAAAATAAAATGCACAATAAAATAAAAATTGATTTGGTATGTTCCCCGGGAACATTTAAGCTTCCTGCATCAATACATTGCCCTCTATCTAGAACTTGCCTAAAAATATATAATGAATTAGTTTCTAATTTAATGAAACTTTGCATCACTTACGAATTTTATTCCATTTTCTTTAATTTTTATACAACTTAACTTCAAATTGAACTTTGCAAATTAAAAAAAAATGTTTTGAATAATTTTTGTGTTTGGTCATAAAACAGCTGATCCAAAAATGGATGGACGCTTCTATTCATAATTGTATATACCCATACATGCTTTGTACAGACATACTTATTTTTTAATCAGGACTTTCGGTCAGTAAAAAGCAATGTAATAAATATCTAATTTTTTTGATCCACATCATTCTTAAGCTATAATTACAGATCTGCAACCTATATTTATAGATTATAGAGGCATAGGACTTCAAAATATTAAACATTTTGTAATTATTGCCACTGGACACGTGTTGTGCGTACATTTCGAAGGAGGATATTTACATTTAAATTTTGAAAGCTGAGTGTTGTCAAAAGTAAATTTATGAAAAATTGGAACCATATGTCTGCATGAAACTACCTTCAGTAATTATGTCATGTTTTACAAATGTATTAACGAATAAAATTTATTTAATTATTCGATCTGTGCTGGATAAATATTACCAGAAGAAATTTACCCGGTAATATTCAGTAGAATTGTATTTATCTCTATACAACGGTATTATAATAGCTCCGTTCCAGAACAAGTAAGAATCTACGACGTTTAGTCCCAATATGTTAATCATATTCCCAAATCGATTTTGAAGAGAAAGCTTGACATTCCATAAATTTCAGGAACCCTCAAGAATATGAACATTTTTACTACAATTACAAATAAATACAAAAAAAAATAGTAAACATTTTTAGATTTTGCAGATCTCAAATAGTCATAAAAATATTAGTTTGGGGAAAAAGAAATTCATTATTATTATTCTTTTTTGTAAATAGTTTAAAACAATTATAGATGATTTTTAGCTCCTAGGCGATGTTACGACTGCTTACATGTCAGTCAACTTCGATCATTTCTCCGACTTTATTGATATTTTCGACGACCGGCCTACCTGTACGAGGTGTATCTTTAACATCAAAAATTCCTGAACGGAAACTACGAAACCAAAATTGCACATAATTGGCCGTTACAGTATCGGAACCATAAACACCATTCACAATGTTAGCCGCTTGGCGTGCATTTTAGCCTTTGTCACAGAAAAATCTGTAAAATGAACCAAATTTTCTCTTTGTTCACTTCCATTTTTAACACCATGTAACTCACAATTGAATGCACCAAACAAAAAAACAGCTAAGAAATTATTTTTACTGTGAAATGTCACCCTTCCAACGAGCATAAATCTGAAATTGTTTCATCGACATTTTATGAGAAATCTATCAATACATCCATCTGCCGAAAAAATAATGAATTTCTTTTTCCCCAGACTAGTATAATTTGCTTTACAATTTGCCTCGTATTCTGCACCATCTAAACACAGAATAAGTTAAACCGAATAACTATATTTGTGTGTCAAATTGTCATGGTTACCAGTCGGCAAATTCAGATCTGGCAACACGACGTTAATTGACATTTATAGACGAAGGAAAAAAAATCAGGTCGTGAAGAAAATTTTGCTGGTGAAAAATATACAATTATTCGCGAAAAATAAGTGCTCATAATTCAACAAAAAATTATTACAAAATACAGCAAAACGTCTGTGAAAATAAATACTTGAAAAATTGTCAATAATTTGCCAACCATATTTGCACCATGACGGTGACAAATGGAGAGGGCAATAACGCTGGTGGTGATGGCGGTGGTGGTATTGTGAGACCGCGTTGTTTCTTCGATATTGCACTGGATCGATTGAATATAGGTCGTATTGTATTTGAATTGTATTCGGATGTGGCACCAAAAACCGCGGAAAATTTTCGTGCCTTGTGTACCGGTGAAAAGGGTATCGGCATTGTAACGGAAAAACCCTTGCATTACAAGAATGTCATCTTTCATCGTGTGGTCAAAGATTTTATGATACAATCGGGTGATTTCTCAGCCGGCAATGGTACGGGCGGAGAATCAATATATGGTGGAACATTTGAGGGTAAGTATTTTTGTTGCAATTGTCTTGATAGTTGTTAGCAAGGGTTATTGGGGGTTTTGACTTTTTTCGAGTTATATAAAAAATGATGTGGGTGGGTACCTATTACTACTATTTAGTAATACCATACAAATCATTTAAAATAAAGAAATATTACAAATATGTGTGTTGTTATTATAATTTGTAAATGTAATGCGCAAATAGTAGATACATTAATTGCTGTATACGTTGCCATGGCACTTTGTGCATTTTATTGATGCATGCTCACATATGCAAGACTGCTATCCTTCAAAGGGTTGACACCATCCCACAAACGTCACGGCTTTAATCGCATTCGCTGTAGGTACATATTTGATACACAAAACAAATTAATTGAAGGAGGGTATTGTATTCCACACGAGTGGGTATGCCATGATTTGTATACGAGTGAGGGAGGTTTCAGTAAAATATATCCGATATTATCTAGACTATTATATCTACATCCGAAAATTCCAATAATAGTGTTGCATTGATCTTAAAATGGACTGGAAGGAAAAGTAATGGTAACTGATCCTCTCTTCTCATCGAGGAGGTACACAACCACAGTTTACGGTTTGTGAAGTTGTAGCGTTAAATCATTTAAAGTTTTAAGGACTTTCGAAATCTATGCATATTCTGAATCATCCGGAGATGAGTATTTGTCTAAAGTTCCACATCGTTCCTTAAGCTTGTGCAGGCTTGTCTCACCATTGAAGCCAGCGAAGAATGCCAGGGCAAAGACCTACTTTGACTTCTTCAGCGAGACTATCCCCAGTAGTTGTTGTTGTAGCAACACAATACATAGCATTGGTTACGAATTGTCTGGTTCTGATTCCTCTATCTCAAAATTCGAAATTGTAGCAACCTGAATAGGCTGTGTCCATAAGGTATTTGATGATAGGTGAGTCGGCTTAGCTGAACAGTTGGAACGGTGCAACATGTCGTGTGATCATAGTCCACATGCAGAATACGTGTTATGTATCGAGCCGACAATTGATTGACAGAGGGTGGTTGTGCCTTATCAGCCTACTTGGATCCCTTTTTACGGGCTCTCCTTCGGGCTGGCTTCGACAATCCCCTACATTCCGTCTTTGTGGATGCTGATGCCTGGGACGTCTCAGTACTAAGTTTACCTTTGGGGGTTCTGAGGGCTTAGAAGTCTCATGCATCACCTTTCTAGGTGTTTTATTTATTCGGCTCCATAGAATGTGCTGTTTGTGAGGGATTGAGATCAACCATGGCATAACCTCTAACCATGGCAAGGACTTGGCAGCTAAGCCTGAATGAAATTGTTGAGGCGCCCAGGTATCAACAAGGCTCCCTTCTAATTTAGTCGGGACCCTGACTGCAAACCATAGAACGCTGATGGACACGAGGTCGCATGACACACAGCGTTATGGGGGTCACTTTGAGAGGTAGTGATCCAAACCTTTCAGATGGTTATTTAGAGGCGCCATTCTCTCCTCGTCAGCTCAGGGATCATAGGCACTCGGTCATTTCCTTCGATACTCACCCCCTGAGCCGAGCTGAGACTATTCGTGCTTATCGGGACAGCTCCTGGGTGAGGGAGTTCTGTCCATAAGGCTATCACAGGGGTTTTCCACTGCGTCCCTCATGCAGATGGTACACTGGAGTCATGAAGGAGGGGGGTCATTCTGACAGGTTTGAATATTCTTTCACTGCGTATCACTTTCATTCGGAAACCACATCACCGACCAGCCTATTAATTTATAAAAGGTTAGCGCCTTGTTTTGATTAGGTCCTCTAGAACGTCTTTTAAACTATGGATGTGAAAATAAAAACGATTTTAACTAGCGAAGACACAAACCGAATTATACACCACCATACAGTATAACAGTTATATTGATCAGTATAACACAATAGTGTGAAGTTAAAAACGAATTATATCAACGAAATTTAGTAAATTTATTTTATGAATCCTATCATGCAAAATCTGGGAGGGATAGGTCCATATGGAAGGTACCATTGGAAAGCCCACGAAGAGTACTTTAAGAAAAAATTATACCCAGATCATTTCATTTCGTAAATGTTTAAAAAAATAATTTTTAATTTTTTTCAAGAAGTTATCATCGAATGTCACTGTGCAAAATCTGGGAAGGATAGGTCCATACGGAAGGTACCATTGGAAAGCCCTCGAAGAGTACTTTAAGAAAAAACTATACCCAGATCATTTCATTTCGGAAATTTTGAAAAAAAAAATTTTAATTTTTTCAAAAAGTTAACATCGAATGCCACTATGCAAAATCTGGGAGGGATAGGTCCATATGGAAGTTACCATTGGAAAGCCCACGAAGAGTACTTTAAGAAAAAATTATACCCAGATCATTTCATTTCGCAAAATTTTGAAAAAAATAATTTTTAATTTTTTTCAAGAAGTTATCATCGAATGCCACTGTGCAAAATCTGGGAGGGATAGGTCCATACGGAAGGTACCATTGGAAAGCCCACGAAGAGTACTTTAAGAAAAAAATATACCCAGATCATTTCATTTCGGAAATTTTGAAAAAAAAAATAATTTTTATTTTTTTTCAAGAAGTTATCATCGAATGCCACTGTGCAAAATCTAGGAGGGATAGGTCCATATGGAAGGTACCATTGGAAAGCCCACGAAGAGTACTTTAAGAAAAAATTATACCCAGATCATTTCATTTCGGAAATTTTGAAAAAAATAATTTTTAATTTTTTTCAAGAAGTTATCATCGAATGCCACTGTGCAAAATCTGGGAGGGATAGGTCCATATGGAAGGTACCATTGGAAAGCCCACGAAGAGTACTTTAAGAAAAAATTATACCCAGATCATTTCATTTCGGAAATTTTGAAAAAAAAATAATTTTCATTTTTTTTCAAGAAGTTATCATCGAATGCCACTGTGCAAAATCTGGGAGGGATAGGTCCATATGGAAGGTACCATTGGAAAGCCCACGAAGAGTACTTTAAGAAAAAATTATACCCAGATCATTTCATTTCGGAAATTTTGAAAAAAATAATTTTTAATTTTTTTCAAGAAGTTATCATCGAATGCCACTGTGCAAAATCTGGGAGGGATAGGTCCATATGGAAGGTACCATTGGAAAGCCCACGAAGAGTACTTTAAGAAAAAATTATACCCAGATCATTTCATTTCGGAAATTTTGAAAAAAAAATAATTTTCATTTTTTCAAGAAGTTATCATCGAATGCCACTGTGCAAAATCTGGGAGGGATAGGTCCATATGGAAGGTACCATTGGAAAGCCCACGAAGAGTACTTTAAGAAAAAATTATACCCAGATCATTTCATTTCGGAAATTTTGAAAAAAATAATTTTTAATTTTTTTCAAGAAGTTATCATCGAATGCCACTGTGCAAAATCTGGGAGGGATAGGTCCATATGGAAGGTACCATTGGAAAGCCCACGAAGAGTACTTTAAGAAAAAATTATACCCAGATCATTTCATTTCGGAAATTTTGAAAAAAAAAATAATTTTTATTTTTTTTCAAGAAGTTATCATCGAATGCCACTGTGCAAAATGTGGGAGGGATAGGTCCATACGGAAGGTACCATTGGAAAGCCCACGAAGAGTACTTTAAGAAAAAATTATACCCAGATCATTTCATTTCGGAAATTTTGAAAAAAAAAATAATTTTCATTTTTTCAAGAAGTTATCATCGAATGCCACTGTGCAAAATCTGGGAGGGATAGGTCCATACGGAAGGTACCATTGGAAAGCCCACGAAGAGTACTTTAAGAAAAAATTATACCCAGATCATTTCATTTCGGAAATTTTGAAAAAAAATAATTTTTATTTTTTTTCAAGAAGTTATCATCGAATGCCACTGTGCAAAATCTAGGAGGGATAGGTCCATATGGAAGGTACCATTGGAAAGCCCACGAAGAGTACTTTAAGAAAAAACTATACCCAGATCATTTCATTTCAGAAATTTTGCAAAAAAAAAATTTTAATTTTTTCAAGAAGTTATCATCGAATGCCACTGTGCAAAATCTGGGAGGGATAGGTCCATATGGAAGGTACCATTGGAAAGCCCACGAAGAGTACTTTAAGAAAAAATTATACCCAGATCATTTCATTTCGGAAATTTTGAAAAAAAAAATAATTTTCATTTTTTCAAGAAGTTATCATCGAATGCCACTGTGCAAAATCTGGGAGGGATAGGTCCATATGGAAGGTACCATTGGAAAGCCCACGAAGAGTACTTTAAGAAAAAATTATACCCAGATCATTTCATTTCGGAAATTTTGAAAAAAAAAATAATTTTCATTTTTTTCAAGAAGTTATCATCGAATGCCACTGTGCAAAATCTGGGAGGGATAGGTCCATATGGAAGGTACCATTGGAAAGCCCACGAAGAGTACTTTAAGAAAAAATTATACCCAGATCATTTCATTTCGGAAATTTTGAAAAAAATAATTTTTAATTTTTTTCAAGAAGTTATCATCGAATGCCACTGTGCAAAATCTGGGAGGGATAGGTCCATATGGAAGGTACCATTGGAAAGCCCACGAAGAGTACTTTAAGAAAAAATTATACCCAGATCATTTCATTTCGGAAATTTTGAAAAAAATAATTTTTAATTTTTTTCAAGAAGTTATCATCGAATGCCACTGTGCAAAATCTGGGAGGGATAGGTCCATATGGAAGGTACCATTGGAAAGCCCACGAAGAGCACTTTAAGAAAAAATTATACCCAGATCATTTCATTTCGTAAATTTTTAAAAAAATAATTTTTAATTTTTTTCAAGAAGTTATCATCGAATGTCACTGTGCAAAATCTGGGAAGGATAGGTCCATACGGAAGGTACCATTGGAAAGCCCACGAAGAGTACTTTAAGAAAAAATTATACCCAGATCATTTCATTTCGGAAATTTTGAAAAAAAATAATTTTTATTTTTTTTCAAGAAGTTATCATCGAATGCCACTGTGCAAAATCTAGGAGGGATAGGTCCATATGGAAGGTACCATTGGAAAGCCCACGAAGACTACTTTAAGAAAAAACTATACCCAGATCATTTCATTTCAGAAATTTTGCAAAAAAAAATTTTAATTTTTTCAAGAAGTTATCATCGAATGCCACTGTGCAAAATCTGGGAGGGATAGGTCCATATGGAAGGTACCATTGGAAAGCCCACGAAGAGTACTTTAAGAAAAAATTATACCCAGATCATTTCATTTCGGAAATTTTGCAAAAAAAAAATTTTTAATTTTTTTCAAGAAGTTATCATCGAATGCCACTGTGCAAAATCTGGGAGGGATAGGTCCATATGGAAGGTACCATTGGAAAGCCCACGAAGAGTACTTTAAGAAAAAATTATACCCAGATCATTTCATTTCGGAAATTTTGAAAAAAAAATAATTTTCATTTTTTCAAGAAGTTATCATCGAATGCCACTGTGCAAAATCTGGGAGGGATAGGTCCATATGGAAGGTACCATTGGAAAGCCCACGAAGAGTACTTTAAGAAAAAATTATACCCAGATCATTTCATTTCGGAAATTTTGAAAAAAAAAATAATTTTTATTTTTTTTCAAGAAGTTATCATCGAATGCCACTGTGCAAAATCTAGGAGGGATAGGTCCATATGGAAGGTACCATTGGAAAGCCCACGAAGAGTACTTTAAGAAAAAATTATACCCAGATCATTTCATTTCGGAAATTTTGAAAAAAAAATAATTTTCATTTTTTCAAGAAGTTATCATCGAATGCCACTGTGCAAAATCTGGGAGGGATAGGTCCATATGGAAGGTACCATTGGAAAGCCCACGAAGAGTACTTTAAGAAAAAATTATACCCAGATCATTTCATTTCGGAAATTTTGAAAAAAAATAATTTTCATTTTTTTCAAGAAGTTAAACGCTATATACGCTATTTAAAAATATTTTCAAAAAATTCAGTAAAGTAAAAAATCACACAATGTTTTAATTATATGGCCACTTCAAAGTCGATATATTTTCAAAAAAACCGTTATTTATGGAAAAATAGCGAGGAATATTTTTTTATTTTCACACAAAATCTCTTAAGTGCAGTATATCAAAGTGTTCTGAAATAAAAATTTTTCAAATATACTTCAAACGGATCGAGGGCTGACCAAAAAATGTTTACCACAGTAAATGTTTTAATTATGTGACCACCACTGTATATTCATATCTTATGGTATTTTATTTATTTTTGGTCCGTGGATTTACAAAAATCGATTTTTTTAAAATATTTTTTTTTTCAAATTACAATAAGGCTTGTACAGTCAACGTCCGGTATAACGAATGGTGTATTGTCTGGCTTATTCGTTATAGCAAAAAATTCGTTATATCGCAAAGTTTTTAAATGTTAATGCTAATGTTAATCCATTTTCAACACAACAACAACAATAACATGTTTACAATTTTTTTATAAGGTTAGCCCATTCCTTTTTGTGGAATTCATTATACCTAGTATATAAATTTGGAAAACGTTCGTTATTTGCGATATAACGAATTTTTGCTATAACGAATAGGCCTGATAATACACCATTCGTTATACCGGACGTTATAAGCCTTATTGTAATTTGAAAAAAATATTTAAAAAAAATCAATTTTTTTTGTGTATGTAGTATGCACAGCTTCAGAGTAATACTCATCCGAAGGTGCGAATATTGTGCGATCAAATTTCTAAAAAACCTATTTTTCCGACCAAATTTTTAGATCTGTCAACTGAATGATATGGGTACCCGCGATCAATAAGGTTTTTTATGTTTCGGATGATATAAAATCTTCTTCGTGAAAATCCGTCTACTAGAACGGCGGGAACTGGCCTTCCAAAAACACGAAATTTGGCAAAAAATGTTTTTGAAAATATCGCGGATTTATTTGCGTTTTCTGTGTATCATTTCCGCTTCAATAAATGACCTCATACGAATTTTGATCTTTTTCGAAAAGGTGCACACCGAAATCGGATGCGCGTTAATGGCATATGGAGTTTTCGGACATTATTCGCGTTTTACGATTTTTTGGGTACTTCAATGTAACGTGTGGCACATCTTAGCCGTCAAATGAAATTTCGCAAAAAAACTATGGATTGGAAGATAAACTTCAGCACTTCCTGGAAACCGCATGCGCATCAAATGATTTTGAGAGTTACGCGATTTACACGCAATTTAAAATGTATATTTCATAATATTTTTTTTATTTTAGGATTTATTCCTATTTATAGAATTCTAAGATTTATCGGAAGGGTCTTGATATAAACCGCAAGGCGTATACTTATACACAAAAATTGATTATTATTATATATGTCAATTTTTCGGCGAAATTCGGGTAAAATAGCAGAATAACCCCAACATATTTTTTTCTGAAATTTCTTGTATAAAATTAAAAAATTAATATGATGACATTATTTTTCCGAACCAAAAACAAATATTTTTCCTCAATATCTTGTTTTGTTGTCGCTGTGATTTAGAAACCGCTACACGGACTTGTGTGATTTTGATATCATTTGATTCATCATGGTGTTTAGATTATGTAGATATTTTTAAATTAATTTTTATGTGTGTATATGTCATTAATATAATGAAAATATTGACGTAATCTCCTATATTTTTTTATTTTTCTCATATTTCGCGAAGATGTGCATATAATATATAATATATATAATATATTCATATTCTTATTTTACGGAGGAAGATATATATCAACGTTTTTGGTCAATATAATAAACGGCGTAATTTTAAGATTTTTTTCTTATGCCCAAAATTAAAACCTCGATAACATTTGCGCGCATCAACCAAAAATTTGATCGCGAACGGTTTCGGAGTCAGAACATTTTTCTCTATATGTTTTGGTACACATATAGAGAAAAATGTTCTGACTCCTGCAAATCCTGATCAATTGAGCGTCTTATAGATTCAATACCTCTTGGGTGAATAAATTACCTACTTATTTCTGAAACACTATCAGTATAAGTATATGTACGTATTTTAAAAAAGTTACAGGTCATTTATTCAGTTCGCAATTTCAGTAGCTTTAATTTTGGCCAACAGTGAATGTCTATTAAAAAAAAAAACAAAAACAAAGAAAAAAACTGTTTTGGAATATAACTGGTATATAGCGTTTAACTTCTTGAAAAAAATTAAAATTATTTTTTTTTCAAAATGATCTGGGTATAATTTTTTCTTAAAGTACTCTTCGTGGGCTTTCCAATGGTACCTTCCATATGGACCTATCCCTCCCAGATTTTGCACAGTGGCATTCGATGATAACTTCTTGAAAAAAATTAAAAATTATTTTTTTTCAAAATTTCCGAAATGAAATGATCTGGGTATAATTTTTTCTTAAAGTACTCTTCGTGGGCTTTCCAATGGTACCTTCCATATGGACCTATCCCTCCCAGATTTTGCACAGTGGCATTCGATGATAACTTCTTGAAAAAATTAAAATTTTTTTTTGCAAAATTTCCGAAATGAAATGATCTGGGTATAGTTTTTTCTTAAAGTACTCTTCGTGGGCTTTCCAATGGTACCATCCATATGGACCTATCCCTCCTAGATTTTGCACAGTGGCATTCGATGATAACTTCTTGAAAAAAAATAAAAATTATTTTTTTTTTCAAAATTTCCGAAATGAAATGATCTGGGTATAATTTTTTCTTAAAGTACTCTTCGTGGGCTTTCCAATGGTACCTTCCGTATGGACCTATCCCTCCCAGATTTTGCACAGTGGCATTCGATGATAACTTCTTGAAAAAATTAAAAATTATTTTTTTCAAAATTTCCGAAATGAAATGATCTGGGTATAATTTTTTCTTAAAGTACTCTTCGTGGGCTTTCCAATGGTACCTTCCATATGGACCTATCCCTCCCAGATTTTGCACAGTGGCATTCGATGATAACTTCTTGAAAAAAATTAAAAATTATTTTTTTCAAAATTTCCGAAATGAAATGATCTGTGTATAATTTTTTC
Source organism: Musca vetustissima (assembly GCF_032173495.1). Taxonomy (NCBI): domain Eukaryota; kingdom Metazoa; phylum Arthropoda; class Insecta; order Diptera; family Muscidae; genus Musca; species Musca vetustissima. Next base: position 87,841 of record NW_026877169.1, on the reverse strand, counting down.
TTAAAGTACTCTTCGTGGGCTTTCCAATGGTACCTTCCATATGGACCTATCCCTCCTAGATTTTGCACAGTGGCATTCGATGATAACTTCTTGAAAAAAAATAAAAATTATTTTTTTTTTCAAAATTTCCGAAATGAAATGATCTGGGTATAATTTTTTCTTAAAGTACTCTTCGTGGGCTTTCCAATGGTACCTTCCGTATGGACCTATCCCTCCCAGATTTTGCACAGTGGCATTCGATGATAACTTCTTGAAAAAATGAAAATTACTTTTTTTTTCAAAATTTCCGAAATGAAATGATCTGGGTATAATTTTTTCTTAAAGTACTCTTCGTGGGCTTTCCAATGGTACCTTCCATATGGACCTATCCCTCCCAGATTTTGCACAGTGGCATTCGATGATAACTTTTTGAAAAAATTAAAATTTTTTTTTTTCAAAATTTCCGAAATGAAATGATCTGGGTATAGTTTTTTCTTAAAGTACTCTTCGAGGGCTTTCCAATGGTACCTTCCATATGGACCTATCCCTCCCAGATTTTGCACAGTGGCATTCGATGATAACTTCTTGAAAAAAATTAAAAATTATTTTTTTCAAAATTTCCGAAATGAAATGATCTGGGTATAATTTTTTCTTAAAGTACTCTTCGTGGGCTTTCCAATGGTACCTTCCATATGGACCTATCCCTCCCAGATTTTGCACAGTGGCATTCGATGATAACTTCTTGAAAAAAATTAAAAATTATTTTTTTCAAAATTTCCGAAATGAAATGATCTGGGTATAATTTTTTCTTAAAGTACTCTTCGTGGGCTTTCCAATGGTACCTTCCATATGGACCTATCCCTCCCAGATTTTGCACAGTGGCATTCGATGATAACTTCTTGAAAAAATTAAAATTTTTTTTTGCAAAATTTCTGAAATGAAATGATCTGGGTATAGTTTTTTCTTAAAGTAGTCTTCGTGGGCTTTCCAATGGTACCTTCCATATGGACCTATCCCTCCTAGATTTTGCACAGTGGCATTCGATGATAACTTCTTGAAAAAAAAATAAAAATTATTTTTTTTCAAAATTTCCGAAATTAAATGATCTGGGTATAATTTTTTCTTAAAGTACTCTTCGTGGGCTTTCCAATGGTACCTTCCGTATGGACCTATCCTTCCCAGATTTTGCACAGTGACATTCGATGATAACTTCTTGAAAAAAATTAAAAATTATTTTTTTAAAAATTTACGAAATGAAATGATCTGGGTATAATTTTTTCTTAAAGTGCTCTTCGTGGGCTTTCCAATGGTACCTTCCATATGGACCTATCCCTCCCAGATTTTGCACAGTGGCATTCGATGATAACTTCTTGAAAAAAATTAAAAATTATTTTTTTCAAAATTTCCGAAATGAAATGATCTGGGTATAATTTTTTCTTAAAGTACTCTTCGTGGGCTTTCCAATGGTACCTTCCATATGGACCTATCCCTCCCAGATTTTGCACAGTGGCATTCGATGATAACTTCTTGAAAAAAATTAAAAATTATTTTTTTCAAAATTTCCGAAATGAAATGATCTGGGTATAATTTTTTCTTAAAGTACTCTTCGTGGGCTTTCCAATGGTACCTTCCATATGGACCTATCCCTCCCAGATTTTGCACAGTGGCATTCGATGATAACTTCTTGAAAAAAATGAAAATTATTTTTTTTCAAAATTTCCGAAATGAAATGATCTGGGTATAATTTTTTCTTAAAGTACTCTTCGTGGGCTTTCCAATGGTACCTTCCATATGGACCTATCCCTCCTAGATTTTGCACAGTGGCATTCGATGATAACTTCTTGAAAAAAATGAAAATTATTTTTTTTTTTTTCAAAATTTCCGAAATGAAATGATCTGGGTATAATTTTTTCTTAAAGTACTCTTCGTGGGCTTTCCAATGGTACCTTCCGTATGGACCTATCCCTCCCAGATTTTGCACAGTGGCATTCGATGATAACTTCTTGAAAAAAATTAAAAATTATTTTTTTCAAAATTTTGCGAAATGAAATGATCTGGGTATAATTTTTTCTTAAAGTACTCTTCGTGGGCTTTACAATGGTACCTTCCATATGGACCTATCCCTCCCAGATTTTGCATGATAGGATTCATAAAATAAATTTACTAAATTTCGTTGATATAATTCGTTTTTAACTTCACACTATTGTGTTATACTGATCAATATAACTGTTATACTGTATGGTGGTGTATAATTCGGTTTGTGTCTTCGCTAGTTAAAATCGTTTTTATTTTCACATCCATTTTTAAACTCATTTAAGCATGGAGATGCAGACATTTAAGATGTTTGATATAGAATATGGGATACATCGGTCCTTGTTTTGTCATTCCAATTTCATAGGAGGTAAACCATTTTTGTAGGAAATGTTCTATATTTTGAAATAACTACCATATACGGTACCTTCCAAAAATATATTTTGGAATGATTTGACGTCCCAAGAGCTTAATTAAGTCTTTCGTTTTGGTGAAGGATAAAACAAATATTACGTAGAATTTTTAAAGCACCAGTAAAATGAAATTGGATCCATAAACATGTCATTCTGCAACCTATACTAAATTCCTCATTTCGTCAGATATATAAGCTATATCCAAATCTGAACCGATTCCAACGATTTCAGGAAACTTAACACACATCATTCTAGACGCTGTGCCAAATTTCGTGCAAATCGATAGATATTTAGGTACTTTGGTGCACCATTTACATTAAATCGGACGAAAATATATATGGGTGATTTTCAGGAAACTTAACACACATTCTAGACCTAATTCAGAACGCTGTGCCAAATTTCGTGCAAATCGATAGATATTAAGGGACTTTGGTGCACCATTTACATTAAATCGGACGATACTATATACGGGAGCTATATCTAAATCTGAACCGATGTTCAGGAAACTTAACACACATTCTAGACCTAATTCATTATGCTGTGCCAGGGATGCAAAAGTTGGTACAATTGTACTGATTTTAGCACTATTTGGAAGTCAAAAATACAATAGCACCCCAATGACATATTCAGCACTATTTCTAAACTGTATCAAATTATTCTCACTTAAAAGTATTATAAGTGCTTAAACATACAATATGAAATGAATCGCCTTCCCCCGCTGTCGTTACGAATGGATGAATTTGCCATAGATTAAACGTGCCGCCTCAAAATTCCGATCAGATTGATAAATGCAGTAAAAACATTAATTATTATTTCTGCAACAGTTCTATGAGAGAGATGATTTTTCAATGGTTCAGGAATAATTCATATTTTTTTAAATACTCAACAACTCGATGGCTTTCACGTCAAGAAGTTATTGAAACAATTTTGGCGCAAGAAGTTGTTGAAACAATTTTGAAGCTGATTTCCAAACGTTAAGGCTGAATTCTATTATTTCAGAATTTTCAAACCTTTTTATACCCTCCACCATAGTATGCAGGGTATATTAATTTTATATTTCCGTTTGTAACTCATCGAACTAATCATTTCCGACCCGTCTGTCTGTTGTAATCACTCTAGCATCTAAGCTAATTGAGGTAGATCGCCAAAGTCGCATATAGACCTCTTTTGTCTGCAGGCAGGTCAGCTTCGAAGATGTGCTATATCGGTCCACGTTTAGGCATAGCTACCATATTAGGGTAACCCACCATCGGTATTTTGGGGTTCTTGAGTGCGTTTTTCAACCGAATACGCTGAACATTGATACATTGGGTACCAAAATTATAAATATAGGTTCACTTTTTCTTGTAGCCCCCATATAACGGTAACCCCAATTTTCAGTGTTTTATGGTGTACTTCAGTATATGGGGTAGTCCCCATATAACCCCCTTTTTATACTAAAATAGCTAGCTATTTTTTCCGTGTGTTGGGTTTGTCCCCATATAGGCGTATTCTGCCATAGTATGGGGGATATTCGTTACTCGGAATAATCAGTTTTTACCCTACAAAGTGTGGAATTTTAAGACGATTTAACCATCTATTGTTCATTCCGTCATCTAAAGATATCGCGATAAAAAACTCGAACCTTACGATAATGAAATATATCGGCAGGCGTTTAGGCATCTACTACATTTAATCATACCTCCTGAAGAAAAGAATGGAGATACAAAACTAAAATATTGGGTTCGAAATTCTCAGTATACCTACGGTGCAGAGTATCCAAAGTTCGGCCCGGCCGAACTTAAAGCTTTTTTCACTTGTTACTGTTATTTCTGTTCTTACAATGTGTACTAAAAATTATAAATAATATCAAATTATAAATGCAGTCTGAGGATGCCAGAATGCACGTAGAATTTATTAAGTCTTTTAAAAACGACAATATATGCACTTGTAGGTCAAAGGTGGCTGAAGTGAAAAATGAACTAAACGAAGATATGTTTCCTTATCTATCACAAATTTTAGAGGGTTTTTATATATTCCACATACATCTACAAATGAGGAAAGAGTATTTTCATATCAAAATATTATTAAACAACGATACATAAGAATATGTTGCAAAAAAGTTTTAATTAATTGATCTTTTTATTTCGATCTAAAACCGAATAGAATTGTGTTCTTAAAAAATCTTTATATATAAGACTTAAATGTACGTAGAACAAGTGTTCATCTTATCTATAAGTATATAAAAATGAATTCTTTATTATTATTAATTGTTAATAACAAAAATTTTATTAAAAAATATTTAAAAGTACAATCGGACTGAAAAAAAGTAAACTTTTTATTGAAAGCCAGTACAATTTGAATAATTTCATTTCACATCCCTGTGCTGTGCCAAATTTCGTGCAAATCGAAAAATATATAGGCACTTTGGTGCACCATTTACATTAAATCGGACTAAAATATAAATGGGAGCTATATCTAAATCTGAACCGATTTTCAGGAAACATAACACACATCATTCTGCACTTAATTCAGTACGCTACGCCAAATTTTGTGCAAATCGAAAGATATAAAGAGACTTTGATGCACCATTTACATAAAATCGGACGATACTATATATGGGAGCTATATCTAAATCTGAACCGATTTTTCCCAATTTCAATAGGGTTCGTCCTTGGGTCAAATAATTGACCTATGCCAAATTTCATCCAATTCGAATCATAAATGCGACCTGTACTTTGTTTACAATTTGACAAGGACAGACAGACGGACGGATGAGAATTTAAATAAAAATTTTCTCGATTCTAAATAATATTAAATAATAATATTAATTAATAAAACATATTTTTTAATTTCAGACGAAACATTTGATATAAAACATGATCGTCCTTTTTTGTTGTCCATGGCCAATCGTGGTAAAAATACCAATGGCTCACAATTTTTTATGTAAGTAGCAACATATGTGAAATGTTCATATAATTTGCAGATATTGCGGCCAATTAATCTACAGTTTACTTACAGCAAAGTTTATATTCCAATTTTTGTATTATTTTTGTATATATTTTTTTTTTCAAGAATATTAATCATCACAATAATGTTTGTTGTTTGCTACTATTGTACTATAATATTTAATGATTTGTTAATTAATTTAGCAAAATGATGACCACCACGTCATGAGCTTTAGAGCAGGGTAACTGCAATCAATGCACCCCTCCCCCCTCCACATAATCATAATGTCAGGATTTTTATGGCTGAGGACAACAGGAGGAGTATATCTATCCAGATTGCATGCATCTATGGAGTTTGATTTCTAATCACTGGATATTTTGTTGGCACGTTGAACATGCTTTGTGACGTGTGTTTGCTGCCAAATGGTTCTAGGTGTGAGACTTATTGGAGGATTCTCAAATCCAACTATAATTGAGGGTGTGTGTGTGGCCATACACATACGCAGACATCACTTTTCTTGGTTTCCAAAAATGCTGTTATAACTACACAACATCAACAACAAAAAAGATGATGATCTCCCATCAGAAGAGATGCTTTTGCGCCCATTGGAAACTAGTTATTGCTATAATGTAGAAATTATTTTGCATTCATATCCACCACAAAAAAATTACCAAACAAAAAATGTTAGAAACAATTATAAGTGTTCTACTTCAGCCATTTCAATCGAGACCAAAAAAATAGCCAAAAAAACAAACAAACCTACTACCTACTGTTGAACTGTTGTAAAATATGACAAAGTGTAAAGAAACTTTTTCTCTTCTTCTGTTTTTCATTATAGTACTACACAACCTGCACCACATTTGGACAAGTAAGTTTAAAATCGATCCCAATTCAATTTTATTCACTAACCTGTTTTGGTTTACTTCTTTTTAGTGTCCATGTTGTTTTCGGTCAAGTTGTATCGGGACAAGAATTAGTACGTCAAATTGAAGATTTGCCAGTTGATCGTAATTCCAGACCATTGCAAGATGTTATTGTAGCCAATTGTGGCGAATTGATAAAACAGATTAAAAGTATGTTGAGCAACATTGAACGTTGGATATGTTTGTAATTTGTGTCTTGTTTTTTTACAGTTAAAAAAGATAAGAAGAAAAAGAAACGTGCCGCTTCATCGGATGATGACAAATCGGCTGCCAGTGATTCCGATGATGAGAAGCAATCTAAACGTAAGGAGAAAAAGAAAAAGAAGGATAAAAAACGATCCAAATCCGAGGATAAAGATAAGTAAGTTGAAAACGTATTTTAGATCAGTTTTATTTACAAATATTCTCCGATATACAATATGTCGGTTGGTGGACATATTGTAGTCGGTTAGAGGTATATGAGGCGAGTGCTTTCCGAATGTAAGTGTTAAGCAGAAGAAGATTCAGACCTTCCAAAAATTCCGCCCTTAGAACTGCAATAACTGGATGAAATTTGGCATAGGTCACTTATTTGGCCCGAGGACGAACCCTATTGAAATTGGCAAAAATAGCTCCCATATATATTATCGTCCGATTTAACGTAAATGGTCCACCAAAGTCCCTATATATCTTTCGATTTGCTCGAAATTTGGCACAGCGTAATGAATTAGGTATAGAATGATGTGTGTGAAGTTTCCTGCAAATCGGTTTAGATTTGTATATATCTCCCATATAAATTTTCGTCCGATTTAATGTAAATGGTGCACCAAAGTCGTGCGATTTGCACGAAATTTGGCACAGCATAATGAATTAGGTCTAGAATGATGTGTGTTAAGTTTACTGAAAATCGGTTCAGTTTTAGATATAGCTCCCATATATAGTATCGTCCGATTTTATGTAAATGGTGCACCAAAGTCCCTATATATCTTTCGATTTGCACGAAATTTGGCACATCGTAATGAATTAGACCTAGAATGATGTGTGTTAAGTTTCCTGAACATCGGTTCAGATTTAGGTATAGCTCCCATATATAGTGTCGTCCGATTTTATGTAAATGGTGCACAATGGTGCACCAAAGTCTTGCGATTTGCACGAAATTTGGCACAGAATAATGAATTAGGTCTAGAATGATGTGTGTTAAGTTTACTGAAAATCGGTTCAGTTTTAGATATAGCTCCCATATATAGTATCGTCCGATTTTATGTAAATGGTGCACCAAAGTCCCTATATATCTTTCGATTTGCACGAAATTTGGCACATCGTAATGAATTAGACCTAGAATGATGTGTGTTAAGTTTACTGAAAATCGGTTCAGTTTTAGATATAGCTCCCATATATAGTATCGTCCGATTTTATGTAAATGGTGCACCAAAGTCCCTATATATCTTTCGATTTGCACGAAATTTGGCACATCGTAATGAATTAGACCTAGAATGATGTGTGTTAAGTTTCCTGAACATCGGTTCAGATTTATATATAGCTCCCATATATAGTATCGTCCGATTTTATGTAAATGGTGCACCAAAGTCCCTATATATCTTTCGATTTGAACGAAATTTGGTTTTTGGTTTTTATGTTAAGCTAAGGAAAGTGAAACGCAACTGCCAGAATGTCGTCCTCAGGACAGTTATAGGGTGTGTCCACATAGACCTCTTGCTATGTGTCGGCTAGTGGTATATGGGTCCAGTAAGATTTGCGAATGTAAGTGTTAAACAGAAGAAGATTCAGGCCTGCCTCTCATAACTGCCATAGGATATCTTCTCATGACATCAATGAACCATCTTCATGAAGAGGCTGAAACCATAACCGTTCATCGGAACACAATGAAATTTGGTCGATGCAGTACCTGTTTGAGTATTATCGTCGGGAACCCCCTGTCATTGCGTAATCCGGATTCCCAAACCCCAAGGCACGACAGGAGAGATTTTCATGACTTAGAAAGAGAGCGAGAGAGATCCAAATATAGAAGTGTGAACAGATCAACAGGCCTATCAGTCTGAATACCATTCATACATATGCAGTTGCCCAGCCTATAGAAAAAAACCTCAGGAAGTGAGGTCGGATTTATTTCTACAGAAAAAAACCTCCGGAACTGAGATCGGATTTTTTTCTATAGAAAAAAAACCTCAGGAAATGAGATCGGATTTTTTTTCTATAGAAAAAAACCTCAGGAACTTAGGTCGGATTGTTTTCTATAGAAAAAATACCTCATGAACTGAGGTCGGATTGTTTTCTATAGAAAAAAATACCTAATGAGCTGAGGTCGGATTTTTTTCTATAGAAAAAATACCTCATGAGCTGAGGTGGGATTTTTATCTATAGTCGGATTTTTCTTAAAAAAAAAACTCAGGATCTGAGGTCGGATTGTTTCTATAGCAAAAAATACTTCAGAAACATAGGTCGGATTTTGTTCTATAGCAAAAATACCAAAGAAACTGGGTTCGGCTTTTGTTCTATAGCAAAAAACTGAGTTCGCATAGTTTTCTATAGCAAGAAATAACTCTGAAACTGAAGTCTGATTTTTCTCTATAGAAAAAAACTGAAACTAAAACCTTAGAAACTGGAGTCGGATTTTTTATAGAATAAACTCAGAAACTGGAGTCGGATTTATTCTATAGCAAAATATACCTCAGGAACTGAGGTCGGATTTTTTCAATAGCGCGAAGTCATCCAAAGCGTTGGGCCCTGACGGAATATCTATGTGTGTGTTGAAACAGCTGAACGAGCCAGGAGTCGAGTACTTTACCAACGTCCTCAACTTGTCGATAGCCACCCACGAGTTGCCTATCGAGCAGGTCTGAATGGTATTCATACTGATGCAGTAGCCGCAGCGCTGAACGGTTACACATTAAATGCCGTCCTCGGAGCTCACCCCCCCACCCATAGCAGCTGAAGAACGTCAGCTGGCCAGAAAAACCAGAGTAGTTTTGGCCGAATTACGTTCAGGATGGTGCAGTCATCTCAATTCGTATTGGGCACAGATTGATGACCAGCTGCAGGATGCCTGCCCAGCATGTGGTACGGGCCCTCAACCACACTGCACTTATTCAATTGGTTACAGCCAGTGGAGGGGACGGAACCAGATGGAATTTAAACAGGAAACAATATAATTCATATAAGCTGCTATAACAACAACCTTAGAAACTGAGGTCGGATTTTTTATATTGCATAAAACTGAGTTCGTATAGTTGTCTATTGAAAAAATACCTTAAAAACTGAGATTTTGATAGTTCCAGATTAAATTAAAACCTGAGAGTGCCAAAAAGAACAATGTGCTGGAACATCGTTACCACTTCGCGTAGCTGTTCTCATATTCTAAGAGTAGAATTTTCAATGACAATTTCTTTTATATTTTTCAGATCAAATTCTGACAAAGAAACTGAAGAAGGTGAAGCTTCAGATCTTGACGAGGGTGAACTACATCCATTAGTGACAGTCACAAAGATTGATCCATCGGAAATTCCAGAGGTATTATAACATTCTCTTCAATGCCCTTAAATCTGAGATTAATTGTAATATATTTTGATTCTTTTAGGTTTCTAACAAATTTTTGCTACGTGATGATGGTTCAAAACGTAATCACGATAAGGAAGATCGTCGTGACAATTCACGTGAGCGTGCTGGTAAGACGGAGGGACGTAATGCTTTTGGTTGGTCCAAGAAAAATGTGCCCACATCGCGTAGTGGTCGTATTATCAAAGGAAGAGGAGTTTTCGTAAGTATTTTGTAATTAGAAGTCTGTCACGATCCCTGGTATTTATAGATTTCTTTTAAAATTAGCGTTTTCGTACCCCATCACGTTCTCGTTCGCGCAGTACAACACCACCACATTGGAAGAGGGCACAAAATCGTACTATTAAAATGTCAGATTTGGAAAAAATCGAAGAAGAAAAAAAGATACGTGAGGAAGAAATACGACGTCGTGAAATAGAACGTAAAAAGCGTCACGAAGAAGCCGCCAAGAATCCGAAGAAATCCTTCTTTGAATTATCTCATGCCAGTTCGTATGGTGGTAAAAATAACGAAGATGGTTCACCAGACCGCAGGGATGATAATCGTAGACGTCGTGATGATCGTGGACATGATGAGAGGGATCGTACACGTGATCGTGAAAGGGGCGAAAGACATCGTGATTCTGAAAGAACACGCACGGTTTCAAAATCGAATAAAGATGATGAAGTGCCATCGCGTAATAAAGAACGTAAGAAATCGATGGATCTGAATGCCTTGGACTATGAACATCAATCCGATAGTGAGGCGGAGGATGATGGAGGAGATGATGCTGCTGAAACAAAACGACCAAAATCGGCATTGGTTGCCGTTTCGCGATTTACACAAAATGATCGTAAAAGGGAGAGGGAAAATGAACGTGAACGAGAAAAGGAACGTGAACGAGAAAGAGAGCGTGAAAAGGAAAGAGAAAAAGAAAAGGAACGGGAAAAAGAAAAGGAACGAGAAAAAGAAAAGGAACGGGAAAAAGAAAAGGAGCGAGAAAAAGAACGAGAGAAGGAAAAAGAAAAAGAACGTGAGCGTGAGCGCGAAAAAGAAAAACTAAAACTTGCTGAAAAGGAAAAAGACAAAACCAAGGAAAGAGATAATCGTAATAGGCACAATTCTAGTTCTAAATCACGAACAAAATCTCGTAGTCGCAGCCGTTCTCGTTCGAAATCCCGATCGAGATCCAGATCAAATTCACGACGTCGCCGTTCACCGATACGCAATGATAGACGAATGGCAGGTCGCCGACAAGGCTTCAATTCACCACAGCGTCGTAGAAATTTCAATTCATTTAGAAATAATCCCTTCAATGATAGACGGCGTCGTTCACGTTCTGCAGGTGATCGGTTCCGCAACCGTTTTCCACTCTCGCCAATACGACGTCGTTCGTCTGTAGATCGTTCACGTGATCGTCGATCTCGCGACCGACGTGACAGAACTCGTAGCCGAAGCAGATCCCGCAGCGGTTCGCCAGCACGACGAGGACGTGATAGACGAGACAAGGATCGCATGGATCGTGATCATAGTCATGATCGTCAACGTAGTCGCAATCGTAGCCGTGATCGTCATTCTAGATCAAAATCCCGCTCTGCAAGTCGTCAACGACGAAAGAATCGATCATCGTCCCGATCACCAAGACGTTCTCGATCTAATAGACGTTCCAGTGATCGACAATCACCAAAGAAAAATACCGAACCTTCAACTTCTACATCAGCGGCTCAAGCCGAAAGTAGCACGGAAGCGGCTGCTCGTGAAAAACAACAAAAACGTGCCGAGGCATTGTTGATGTTCAAAGAACATATGCGCAAAGAAATCGCTAAGGAAGAAGAGAAACGAGCCGAGAAACAACGTATCGAGGATATGGAGAAAGAAAAGACCGCACGCGAACTTGAAGAACTGGAACGACTAAAGGAGGAGACACTGAAAAAACTCCAAGAACATGAAAAACTCAAGGAGCTTGGAACTGCGACAGATGCCAAGGCTGGCAGCGACGATAACGATGAGAAGTCACGTGAAAAGAAGAAGAAACGTAAGAAGTCCAAAAAACATACAAGATCGTCCGTGTCAGATGCCGAATAAATGAAAATAGGAATGAAATTGGTTTCTCCCACCCTCTTTTTTTGTTAGAAATTTTTAATGTATTTTCTTAATTTTCTTATCTTTTTGTGTGAATGTGTATTTGGATTGAATATGAGAAATTCCCATGGGATATTATATAATTATTATATATTCTTTGAATATTTCAGTTATTTTACATATGTACTGGCTTTTAAATGAATAAATAAAATGGAATTACATAAAATAAAAACACAACAAAAACAATAAATAATACCTTGATACGAATTGTTCTTGTGAAATAAAAAAATTGATTAATTTTTATTTGTAGGTTATATATTTGGAAATTTGTTGTAATAGTTTTTAAAATTATACAGTTTGCTACCGTGGCGATTTTAACGCTCATCATGAAATATAATATTGACAAAATTGACGAATAATCGGACTTTTGTCGCGTTTAACGGCGTTGATGCGACAGATCCGAATAGGTACACTAATTATTTATATCGACAGTTCGAAGAAAAGAACATTGTACAGGTCGATGTTTCCATAATTCCGGCTACTAAAAAATGGCAAGAACAAGGTTCTTAATTCAGAAACCGGCAGTACTTTGGGAGCTCATAAAGAGACCATGTTGATAACCTATACAACAACCTTTTTATACCTGCTGTTAGAAACGCTGCACACCAAATCTGACCGCAAGAGAAATCTAGCTCAATACTAAATATGGTACCATTTATACCAGCAACTGAGCATCCTATTTTTATTATTATGTCTTTGTGCATATGTTTGTAACAGGCAAAAGGAAACGAGATAGGCACATGGTCCCTTTTGAGAATTTGCATAGAATCACTTTTTAAGTCGATTCATGCATGTCCGTCGGTGTGTCCGTCTGTCCATGTTAAATTGTAAACCAAGTACAGGTCGCATTTTTGATTCGAATTGGATGAAATTTGACACAGCTCATTTATTTGGCCCAAGAACGAACCCTATTGAAATTGGAAAAAAATCGGTTCAGATTTAGATATAGATCCCATATATATTTTCGCCCGATATATATTTTTCTCCATATATGTTTTATGTAAATTGTGCACCAAAGTCTTTTATATCCTTCGATTTGCACGAAATTTTACATATTGTACTGAATTAAGCCTGTAACGATGTGTGTTAAGTTTCGTGAAAATCGGTTCAGATTTAGATATAGCTCCCATATATATTTTCGTCCGATTTAAGGTAAATGGTGCACCAAAGTCCCTATATATCCTTCGATTTGCAAGAAATGCAAAGTTTGGAACGATGTGTGTTAAGTTTCGTGAAAATCAGTTCAGATTTCGATAGAGCTCCCACACATACATATATATTGGTGCAAATGCAGCCATAGCCTCCATATTTATTTCGAACGGGTGTTTGATTGCGATTAAATTTTTATCAGTGGGGCGTACCGAATAGTGTATATAAATTTTGTTACAAATTGTTTTCCATAAATACGTCCCATGGTACTCTGACGACTCTTAATCTGCCCGAATAAAATTAAACATGCAATTGTAAGGATACATATGTACAATATATCCAAAGTGGTGAAGGGTATCATATAGTCGGCCCAGTCCGACTTTACTACTTTCCTTACTGGTTTTCTCTTTTCGTCAGCCGTTTTTAAAAATGAATTCAGTTACGCTCACCCACACTTACTCTCAATTTAGTTATGCTATACTATTCTGATACTTATTTCCAAAATTAATTCAATTGATTCGAGCTCTAAATCAAAAATTTCCCAAATTTAGTACTAAATTAATATATATTTCCATACGTACCCAACCCAACAATCCAATATACATCGCCTATCTCAAATCCAAATTGCAGAAAATTTGGTACCATTTACTACACATAAGTACGAATTTCCAATACTTCCAACATACTCCAATCATACACTTCAATAATAATCTTAATTCCATTTAGTACCACTTAGTACACATAAGTACAAATTTCCATTACTACCTACATCATAGAATCCAATAGAAATCTTATTTGCCAATTTCAGGATTCCAGACCTATCGGTTTACCCTGAATCCAAATTGTACCAAATTAAGTACCATTTAGTACACATAAGTACGAATTTCCAAAACTATTTACATACCTCAATTCTACACTCCAACAGTTATATTCCAAATATTTAGTATTGTTCTAAATTTAGTACACATAAGTACGAATTCATCTAACTATCTACATACCGCAATTCTACTCTCCAACAGTAAGCTTAATTTAAAATTTTTACTACTCCAGCTCTAATACCAAATTGTACCATTTAGTACCCATAAGTACAAATTTCCAAAACTACTCCAACAATAATTTTTTTTCCAAATTTCAGTGTACCAGCTATATCGGTTTACCTAAATTCACATTATACCAAATTTAGTACACATTAGTAAAAATTTCCAAAACTTCCTAAATACCCCGATCCTACCAACACCAATTCTACAATGCAATAGTAATCTTATTTCTAAATTTCAGGATTTCAGCTCAATCGATTCAACCAAATCCAAATTGTATCAAATTTAGTACTATTTAGTACTTTTCGTACATAAAAATAAAAATTTCCGAAACCAACTACATATCCCCATTCGACACTCCAAAGTTAATGTTAATTTCAAATTTCAGGATTCCAGCTTCATCATTTTCACAAAAATTCAAATTGTACCAAATTTAGTACGGTTTAGTATTTTTCGTATACATGAGAACCCACATCTACAACCACCTCCTTATATCGATCATAGCTACTTGATTCGCATTCGAAATTTAATGTTTTAGCTCTATTCCTCCACAAGCTACAAAATTGTAACAAATTTCGTACACTTTAGTACTTTTCGTATACTTTTTGTTCGAATTTCCAAAAACCCCTATGGTACATCTATCCTATACTCCATGAGTTTGGAATGATGTGTGATAAATTTCGTTAATATCGGTTCAGATTTAGATATTGCTCCCATATATATTTTCGTCCGATTTTATTTAATGGTACACAAAAGTCCCTATATATTTTTCGACTTGCATGAAAATTGGCATAGCGTACTGAAATGAGTCTAGAATGATGTGTGCTAAGTTTCGTGAAAATCGGTTCTGATTTATCTATAGCTCCCATATATATTTCCATCCGATTTTATGTAAATTGTGCACCAAAGTCCCTATATATCTTTCGATTTTCATGAAATTTTGCATAGCGCACTGAATGGAGTCTAGAATGATGTGTGCTAAGTTTCGTGAAAATCGGTTTTGATTTAGCTATAGCTCCCATATATATTTTCATCCGATTTAGGTAAATGATGCATGAAATTCCTAATGTTTGTCCGATTGACAGGAAGTTTTGCACAACGCATCAAATTGAGACTAGAATGTCGTTATTACGTTTTATTGAAATTGGTTCAGATGCAGACATAGCTTCCATATATATTTTCGGACGTGAGATTAAATTTGAAACAGTGCAGCATCCAGAATAGTGTGTGTCAAGTTTGCTTTACATCAATTTACATAAATTTGTCCCATTGTACGTAAATGCCTCGAAATCTGCTCGATTGAAATGAAATTTAGCATAGGTTGCAGAATGGCAAGTGTATGGATTAATGTTAGTCGGTTCACATATAAATGGCGGTCAAATATTTAAGTTCGAAAATACCCAAAGTGGTGAAGTGTGTCATATAGTCGGCCCAATCTAACTTTACTACTTTCCTTACTGTTTTGTTTTTGAAGGTCATATTGTAATTATCCAAAAATTTCTTCACCATTGTCCCCACATTTTCGATTGATTCTCGATTTATAATAAATGGCATTCGATTTTACATATTTTCACTTGAAAACCTTTTTTGTATTGTTGAGTGGAAACCTCCCAACGATTCTAATGTATCTGGTTCGCACGGCACTGTTGCATAAAATCTAAAGCTCCGTCGAACAGCTGCACCAACAAATTAATTCATTCATGCTAATTCGTAAATATTTTACTTTTCTATTTTTTAAAGCATTTTCATCATGCATTCTGTTTTAAAAATGCATACCAAAATGCCAGTATGTAAATTAGTTCTGCTCTCTTGCATTTCGAAAAATGCATAAAAAGTAAGAGGAGGATTTGAAATGAATTAGACGACCACGAAGCATCTCACACCACTAATGGAAGGATTTTCATATATTATAAGACGTATATAGGGAAAACAATATTTTCGAAGGATGAAAATCTATTGAAGGTATACAGATCGATAGAAGACCTTTTATAGGAGATATGAAAGGACTTCAATATATTAATAGAAGTCCTTTCATAAATAGAAGGCCGTCGAAATTGATCTTTTGAAGACATATTGAAGGCTGAAGATCCATAGAACATTTTTTAGAATACAAATATATGAGACCGCTTTACCACACTGTGGTACAGGGTATTGGTCATTGTGCATATGTTTGTACCAGGCAAAAGGAAACGAGATAGACCCATGGTTCCTTTTGAGAATATGCATAGAATCACTTTCTGAGCCGATTTATGCTTGTCCGTTAGTCTGTCCATGTTAAATTGTAAAGAAAGTGCACGTCGCATTTATTATCTGAATGAGATACAATTTGGCACAAATAATTTATTTGCCCCAATAGGGTTGAAATTGGTGAAAATCGGTTCAGATTTAGATATAGCTCCCCTATATATATTCGTCCGATTTTTAGGAAATTGTGCACCAAATAGTCACATTTAGGCCGATTGGAAAGAAATTTTGCACAACATACTGGCGTTAGGGTAGCCTAACGTGTACCAAGTTCTATTGAAATCGGTTCAGATATAGATATAGATCCCATATATATTTTCGTCCGATTTTTAGTAAATGGGACACTAAATAGTCACATTTAGGCCGATTGGAAAGAAATTTTGAACAACATACAAAAATTAGAGTAGCCTGTCCTATTGAAATCGGTTAAGATTTCGATATAGCTTACATATATATTTTCGTCCGATTTTTAGTCAATGTTGCACCAAAGAGTCAAATTTGGGCCGATTGGCACAACATTTTGCACACGGTACTGAAGTTAGGATAGCCTAACGTATGTCAAGTTATATTGAAATCGGTTCAGATTTAGATATAGCCCCCGTATGTATTTTCGTCCGATTTTTACGAAAATGTGCACCAAAAAGTGAAATTTAGGCCGATTGGCACGAAAGTTTGCACAACATACTGACGTTAGGGTAGCCTAACGTGTACCAAGTTCTATTGAAATCGGTTCAGATATAGATATAGCACCCAAATATATTGTCGTCCGATTTTTAGTAAATGGGACATCAAATAGTCACATTTAGGCCGATTGGAAAGAAATTTTGAACAACATACAAAAATTAGAGTAGCCTGTCCTATTGAAATCGGTTAAGATTTCGATATAGCTTGCATATATATTTTCGTCCGATTTTTAGTCAATGGTGCACCAAAGAGTCAAATTTAGGCCGATTGGCACAACATTTTGCACACGGTACTGAAGTTACGATATCCTAACGTATGTCAAGTTATATTTAAATCGGTTCAGATTTAGATATAGCCCCCGTATGTATTTTCGTCCGATTTTTACGAAAATGTGCACCAAAGAGTGAAATTTAGGCCGATTGGCACGAAATTTCGCACATCGTACTGAAGTTAGGATAGCCTAACGTATATTAAGTTTTATTGAAATCGGTTCAGATTTAGATATAGATCCCATATATATTTTCGCCCAATTTTTAGCAATTTTAGTGTACCTTTTATGGGGACTACCAGAAAAAGTGGACCGAAACTTATGATTTTTAGTGGAGACATTTGGTACCGAATAAGAACCCATTGTACCAAAATTCTGCGTATTCGCTGGAATAGCTCCCAAATGGTAGCTATGCCTAAACAAGGACCGATATAGCGCATCTTCGAACTTGAGCTGTCTGCAGACAAAAAACATGTCTATGCAAACTTTTGGCGATCTGTCTCAATCCATTTAGAAGCTAGAGTGATTACAACAGGACATGCCTAAGTCGACATAGAAACAGGGACGTACGCAGGGGGGCTGACCGCCCCCCCCCCCCAAAATGAATTTTTTTCACAGTAAATTTATGTTTGAAAAAGCGAATTTTTTCATTTTGTACTACCGGGCCCCCCGAAATGAAATCCTGTGTACGTTGCTGCATAGAAGGTACACATGTACCCGGTTATTGATCGTAGGGTTAAGTCGGTTCACAAATAGACACAGATCACATATTTAATTTAGTGCAATTTCATGTCAATGTTCCTTCAAAAATGTGAGGTCTGTTAGGATGCATCTCTTGAATATAGATAAAGTAGTAAAGGGTATCTGTTATATGTTTATTTTTTATATTTAGAAAATCTATATAAGACATTATATTTATCCGTAGAAGAGCTGTTATATGTATTTTTTCTATATAAGACATTATTTAGTTCTTCTATCTATAGAAGGAGGATAGAAGGTCTTTAATCTGTTGAAGACTAACGTGATCCATCCATAGAAGACAGATATAAGGTCTTCTATATAATAATACCGATATATTTTCTGCTGTTTTGTAGGATATCAATGAAACCCTTCTATATATGGTTCGCTAAGGGTGCAAATCAAATGTGAACATTTTACACACAGTTTTCTGTAAGGGCAGAGGACATAGGAACGAATCTCGTCTACCATAAGTGATAAAGGATAATATATCACCGATCAGAGCAAACTTCTTCCATTCATCATTTTTTTTGCTTAGAATATATGATGCATTAATTATTTTTATTCTCCTAAATTGTTTTCTTCAATAATTTCCAAACGTCAAAATTTCCTCCAGCTCCAAGTCACTGCAAATAAAATGTCGAACTTAGTTGAACCCATACCATCGTATAGTGTACATCGTATGAAAACAAAGCAAAGTTTCACTTTAAAAGAGATGAGGTGATGAGGAATTTATGGCATAGCAACATTGAGTGAGTAGCCGAGAAAAGCTTCATTTGTTTACAGCGGCTTCTCTCTCTCTCTCTCTCTGGTGAATGGACCACATCATATTAAAATGGAAATGAAAGAGAATGTCAATAACATGCTCTGGCAGTGTTGTCAAATGTCATTTATATTACATTATTTTATTGTTGGAATCGCAGAGGCGTATAATCAATATGTATATCATACGTAATGATGTACCGGTTAGCATGACGTGGAGTAGGGGAGAGGGGGGCACCTTTGAACACTTTTTTCTTTCAAGCCTTATACAATTTTTTATTTTATAATTTTTGGTTTCTTATAAATTTTAATTAATAGGCACATATGTAGCCTTTAAAATGAATATACATATGACATACTTTAAGCTTGATAAATACATTTTATTACTGTTTTAATGAACGAAGTCAAAGTGTTCAAAACTACCCCCCCCAGGGGGGCAGCTTTGAACAAGGGTTGGCATTTTTGAACGACATGTTTTTTTACAGTGTTTATGTTCAAATATGTATGTATTTTATTCATACATATCAGAAATGCATTTATTCATTAAAAAATATATAAAAAATATTCAAAATTTAAAAATTTAAAAAAAAAATATATCAAAATTTTTTAAAACATAAAATGACTTAAAAGCAAAAATTAATGTGGTGAAAAATGCAGTTAATTCCGTAATCTTATTAGCCCATTTGAAATTTTGAGAAATCGAAGCCAAAAGTTAAAAACTCCGTTTTTTACTCGAGTTTAATGGGCATGTTCAAAGGTGCCCCAACCATGTCATTTTACGGAAATTTATAATAACTTTATTTGTAATAAATATATATGAAAGACATTACATTATTTATGTTTGAAATGATTGTTGGAATGCAAAAAATTTGTTTGACGAAAAAAAAACTATCACAGAATTCTTCCTGCGCCCTTACAACCTAATGAATAAAAGTTTACAATGACACTGCGAAAACATGGTCACCCATGCACATTTTGTCGAGAACTGAAAAAGCGGGCCAAAGTGGTTTACGCAGATAGAGAACAAGATTGCCATATACAAAAATGTGGTTGCGGGTGGGAAAATTTTTAAACCAAGATTTTATGAGCGCTGTTCAAAGGTGCCCCACGTTCAAAGGTGCCCCCCTCTCCCCTATATTGTTAGGGGAAAAAGGAAATCCATTATTTTTTCAGCAGATGGCTGTACTGATAGATTTCTCGTAAATATCGATCAAACAATTTATGCTCGTTGGAACGGTGACATTTCGCAGTAAAATTGTATACCCTACACAACTATGTTGTCAGGGTATTATAGCTTTGTGCATTTTGACTCAGCTAGTCGATCATCATATCTCGACTAGCTGAGTCAAAATAGACATGTCCGTCCATCCGTCTGTCCATTATAATTTGTAAACACGATACAGGCCACAGTTATAAACCAATCATCACGAAATTTTGCATGCAGGATGGGTTCTGATAAAGATCGGTTAGGAGATATTTATGAGATGAAATACACCAAATACTTAATATTTGTCTTTTTTCTGGTCGCTCCAGAGACCGCAATTATTACCCAAACATCCTGAAATTTGACATGAAGAATAAGCATGATTGTTTTGATAAAGATCGATCAATATTTAGTGGGTCAAATCTATAGCGTACATATTTACCCCTGAAGGACATAGACCCGAGAAGTTCATGGTATATCCAAGAGGAGTGGTCACCTTTAAATTGATACCAATTATATTGTCGTATGTACTCGGATGTGGGAGTTACACTTAAATATTTACTGGTGGTTATTTACTGGCCCTTACGTATTCAGATTTTATTTTGTAACCCATTAACATCAGAGGGCAGAAATAAAGCGCTGATCGCTTTACAATTTTCCAAGAGGATCCAGTTATAGTCAAGGACAACGCCTATAATTTTCGGTGAGGATCAGATAATAATTTTGGGATGAAGTGGACTGAAAACTTAATTTATTGTATTTTTTCGAGTCGATCTATAGGCCACAATTGAAAGTCGAACATCACACAACACAACCCACGGTGAAGGGAATCTGGACAAGTAATTAGTAGGGCTGTACTCAGAGATGGTCCGTCAGAAATAGTGACGTAAATTACATACATTTCCGACGTATAATACATACGTCAGAAACGTCGGAAACCCATCCAAAACCATTAGGTTTTTGACAAAATAGCTATTTCCATTAATCAATTTGGAAATTAGGTATGTTTTACTCAAATTTATATTAAATTTCAAAAATTTCTTCTCCAACAAGTTTAGAATTTTTTATCAGTTCTAGTAAGGGATTGTCAGATATATGGAAAAATAATCACCCCTATTCCGTATATCGTCGTCGACACAAAACGACGACGAAGAGTGTCGTCTTTTGCAAATTGGTATTCCCTATGTCGTTGTCGACATTTATCGATAACTATTGAAACATTTTTGGTATTCCGTAACAAAGTGTGACGACGACGATGTCGAAGATTTCTTCGTCATTGTTTTAGTTGACGACTCAAGTGTTGGAACAATTTTTTTTTTTTTTGAGAAATTAAAAAAAGACCATGACCGGACAAGAACAGGATACATCATTTTAGAATCTATTCAATACGTAATGCAAAATTAGGTGTAAATAAACAAGGAAAAATATATGGGGTCTATATATAAATCTGAACCGATTTTGACCAATATCAATTGGGCTCGTCTTTGTGCCAAATAAAATTTCGTCCCTTTAGGATGGAGTGCACCAAATTTTATGCCATTCCGATCATAAAGGTGACTTGTAACTTGTTTAAAATAATACATGAACGGAGCAAGGTGCATAAATCGATTCAAATAGTAATTCTATGTATATATATACTACCATACTATCTATGACAAATGGAAAATTCGTCTACGCGATCGATCATTTTAACATTTTAAACTTGCAATTCTCAATAGCCGCCAATATTACCATCATCGATCCATAAATGACGCTGTTATGAGCGATCATATGAATTCCGCAACTTCAGAGGTCCATATCTCGGGAAGTACGGACTTCTCCCATGAATGTCATATATTTTCGTCATCAGGGAGACGAGATCTACCTGTGGTAAAAATTTCAGAAAAATTGGAGTTAAACAGCTGACAATAATTTTAGAGATGTGTTTTTTGTTTTGTTGATATTATCGATAAATAGTCGACATCGTCGCATGAGTGTTACGGAATACCAAATCAATGTCGAAGTGATGTCGACAAAAAAACGACGTCGACAACGACGACGACTTACGGAATAGTGGTGAATACATATTCTTGAAAATAACAGTATATGGTAATAATATTCAAATAAATGACGTTTACTACATTTGTTACATTTTATACAGGAATATGACGTTTTCGACGTTCACACCTTTTTGACAGTCGAAAACCTAAAAATTCGTCACACGGACCATCCCTGGCTGTACTGAATATTAGTAATATTTGCTGACCTCTGGAACCACACAAAGTTAGTTGTGTAGGGTATCATATGGTCGGCCCCGTTCGACTATACTTCTCCGCTCACTGGTTTTTTGCTCTTTGGTGCATTCAGTTGTAAGTTACAGGGTGCTAAAAATGGAGGAGGACAAAGATACGTTTCGGTATATTTTACAGTTTTTCTTTGACAAGGCGGAAATGCAAGTATCGTTCCCATACTGTAATAGCCAATAATGTGCAATTTTCGTTTCGTATATTCCGTTCAGGAATTTTTGATGTTAAAATTCGTCGAAAATGTCGACAAAATCGGAGAAATTATCGAAGTTGAACAGTCGTAACCTCGCCCAGGAGCTAAAATTGTCCATAAAACTGTTTTAAATAATTTACAATTAACCAGAAACGGCCAGAATTGGCCATCGTGTTTCACCAGGACAACGCCAGGTCACAGCGTATTTCCATTAAATCGGACGAAAATATATATTGGAGCTATATCTAAATCTGAACCGATTTTCAAGAAATTTTGCACACATAATTTTAAACTCAATTCAGTACGCTATGCCAAATAAATTACACCTAATTCCCCAGCCCCAAAATACTGAAAATTGGGGTTACCTTTATATAAGGGATACCAGAAAAAGAGGGACCTATTTTTATAGTTATTATTGGGGAAATTTGATACCCACTAAGAGCCCAATGTGACAAATTTCAGCGAATTTCGAAATACCGAAAATTGGGGGAACCCTTATATGAGAGCTATGCCTAAACATGGACCGATTTAGAACTTGACCTGCCTGCAGACTTAGCCTTCAGTCATTTTATACCAAGTTACAGCGGCTAAAGCCATCAAAATATTGAAAATTGGTCCATACCGTTATATGGGAGATATACCAAAACATAACCCTATATTGATAATTTTTGTTTGAGAGATTTGACACCTCAAGAGAACCTGAAAAATCAAATTACTGCCAATTCCGTGTAAAAAACAAGCATCAACAGGCAAATGGAATCGAGACAGACCCATGGTTCCTTTTGAGAATATGCATAGAATCACTTTCTGAGTCGATTTATGCATGTCCGTCTGTCCGTCCGTCCATGTATTTTTGTGAACAAAGTACAGGTCGTATTTATGATCCGATTTTGATACAATTTGGCACATGCCACTTATTTGTCCTAAGGACGAACCCTATTGGAGAAAATCGGTTCAAATTTAGATATAGCTCCCACATATATATTTTCGTCCGATTTTATGTAAATAAATTATGAAGTCCGTATACGGTGTGCGGTGTGCACCGAAGTCCCTATACATCTTTTGATTTGCTCACAATTTGGCACCGCGTACTGTATTAAGTCTAGAATGACGTGTGTTAAGTTTTGTGAAAATCGGTTCAGATTTAGATATAGCTCCCTATATATCTTTCGAATTGCACGAAATTTGGTACCGCGTACTGTATTGAGTCTAGAATGACGTGTGTTAAGTTTTGTGAAAATCGGTTCAGATTTAGATATAGCTTCCATATATATTTTCATCCGATTTAATGTAAATGGTCAACCAAAGTCCCTATTTATCTTTCGATTTGCACGAAATTTGGCACAGAGTAATGAATTAGGCCTAGAATGATGTGTGTTAAGTTTCGTGAAAATCGGTCCAGATTTAGATATAGCTGCCATATATATTTTCGTCCGATTTAATGTAAATTGAGTACTAAAGTCCCTGTATATCTTTCGATTAGGACGAAATTTGACATAGCTTACTGAATTAAGTCTAGAATGATCTGTGTTAAATTTGGTGAAAATCGGTTCAGATTTAGATAAAGCTTTAATATATATATTTTTCCGATTGGCCGATAGGCACAAAACCTATTGAAATTCGTATAAACTAACCTGTTAAAAGTTTCGTTGAAATCCATTAATATTTTCGTCCGATTTTAATTGAATGGTGTCTCAAACTCCTCATTTTTGTCAGATTGACGCGAAATTTTGCACAACTTACAAAATTGAGAATATAATGACGTTATTACTTTTGTAGAAATTTAGACATATCCCATATATATTTTCGAACGGTTTCATGTTTATTCGGTTCCAAACAATCAACGAGTGTCCGATTGTGATTTGCTGTTAATCGATTTAAATAATTTTGTCTTATTCTCTATCTATCCAAATGAAGGTTATGAAGGTTATAGAATGACATGTTTATGAATTGATCTAAGCCGGTTCACATTTAGATATAGATCACATAGTTTAGTCCATCCAATTTCATTAATATACAAAGTGGTGAAGGGTATCATATAGTAGGGGCGTGCGACTTTACTATTATCCTTACTGGCAAAATATACAATGTCGATTATTGGGCGCCAACGACGTAGCCAGAAATGACATTTTTTCACGGTAATTTTTGTACTAGTGGTCCCCTCCCGAAATGAAATCCTGTATACTTTCCTGTTGGGCGCCATTTGGATTTCTATAGTAGACGCTTGTATCAGCATCCTCCATACATCTCAAGTCGTATTATAAAAATATCATTTGGCGTTTTTACACTATTCTGAAAAGGATAACAACACTGTTGCGAATAACACGCGCGTGGGTATAACAACAACTATGTTGAGCTTGCAAAGTTTCCGGAGAAAACATGTGAACCAAAACAAAATGCAAGATGAGAAGGAGAAACAAAGAAAATGAATACGAAGACAAGAGAGAAATAAACAAGCATGGTTGTTGCTATTTTTTGCCGACTCAATACAATAAACAAAAAAAAAAGGAAAGAAAAAAAGACACGCAAACGAGAAATGACGGATGATGTTGAAATGGTGGCAGAAGAGGGGGGCCAAAACGAGAGAGAGGCAGAGAGGAGCGGGTTTAAGTTATGCCGGCATTTAGCAAAGCTAACAGCCACCAGCCAGTCAGTCAGTCATTCATGGAATACTAACGAAGGATGGATGGATGGCTGGATGGTTGGAACAAAGCAATACTGAGGGACCAAAACAACCGGCTGAGCGGAGGAAAAGGAGGCAACAATATGACAACATACGCCAATGCATACACCGGCGTTTCGGTTGACGTCAACCGAGTCTCTACACACGTTACGTTACGAACGTTAGCGAGGACCCACAAGTAGTAGTAATGAGGAAATAACGCCATATAACGTAGAAGCGAGTGAATGAGTTTCCAAAGTTCGGTTGCTGCCACACATTCGCAGTTGACAGCGACTGCACGCTGACGCCCAGAAGTGCCTGTGAGTTTCAGCTGTTCGGTGTTCCGCAAACGTTTGAGAAGTCTTTCAAATGTTTGGCAAGTTCAGTTTATCGTCGGCATACAAAGCGTTTAGATGGAGTTTTAATGTGCGCCACAAAGGAATTTCGTTGTACTCCAACTGAAATCAACCAAAAAGGAAGTGTTTGTTTGAAATGTGGAAGTCAAGAATTTCGGTTGGGCGCCATAAAAGTGAAAAATTAAAGAGCGGCTTTTTTGAAATGCTCCATGATAAAAAAAGTAAATAAAAATTAAGTGAAATATCAAAAGAAATAAATTGCAAAGAAAATACAACAAAACGGAAACAAGAAAAAAATTAAAAAAAAGTAATTTCAAAATTGCGGAAAAAAGTATAACCCAAAAAAAATTTGAAAACCTATGCAAAATATTGAAAAAAAAATTACAATAAAAAAGTTACAAAAAAATAAATTTAATAATTATTTAAAAAAATGTCGTCTACCAAGTTTATTTTTCATTTTTGTTGTTGTTGATGTGAGTAATGAAAGCAAAAAGAGAATAAAAAAATAAATAAAATAAAACAGGGTGTGTGAAGGCGGCGCGGCGTTCAAGTCTCAAAGTATGCTTTTTTAGTTGTTGTTATTTTTTTGTTGTTGTTGTCGGTTGTATCACTCACGTTCTTGTGCTTGCTGGCTGGCTGGCATAGCCGCGTTTGTGTGCAATTTGGCATTTGAGTAGAAGTGTATGTCTCTGTCTGTGTGTGTGTGTGTGTGCGAGTGTGCACCTCATATTGGGCCTCAACAAGCCAGTGTTTAAGTTTTCTGTCTGCGGTGCAAGGAAGGTGGCATGTGAGTCTGTATATGTTTAGTTGTATGTACGTACGATATTTATATTGAAATTGCGTCGGAATCAAAGTAAAGCTTTGCCCGCAGCAGCGCCAGTTGCAAATAATAATAATAATAACAACGACACGAAAAAAAACCGAATGAAAGAAAGATAGAATCAAATGAAACCAAAACAAGGGAAAATATTTTGAATTAGGCAAAGTCGACTTTATTATACCTCTAGAAAAAAATTTAGGGAGTTTCAACGATTTTCCATTAACTTTCATATAAAGGTCCCACACTTCTTGAGTACCTTAAAAAATTGGTTGTATAGTTAGTAGAATTTCTGTAGGTCTATTCTGTAACTTTTAACAACATTCGATATTGTTTACATTTCTTTTGTTATTGTAAAAACAACAAAACAAACAAATGAAATTGTTGTAAAATAAACAATATCGAATGTTGTTAAAAAGTTACAGAATAGTCCTACTGAAGTAATAAATTTCTTAAGGAAAAACATCGTTAATTTTGTCCTAGCTCTACTTTTAATACCCTCCACCATGTGTTGGACATTTAAAATACATGTAAACATTCGGGAATCTTGTAGGCTATTCCATGCGAAATTATTGATATAAGACTTAACAACCAATGAGAACTAATTAAGGACCAATTCCCTTAAAATTTGCTCAATATTTCGAGGAAGGGTAGAATTAATTTTAATAAAAATACGTAAAGCCTAGAAGAACTTTGAAATGACAAATTATAGATCCTTTGTTTGAAAATGAGGACCAAGACATTAAAATACACCAGTCATCGTTCCCTGGAAGGAACGAACTAAAATATGTGATCTTTATACCCTTCACCACACTGTGGTACAGGGTATTATGTCTTTGTGCATATGTTTGTAATAGGCAAAAATAATCGAGATAGACCCATGGTTCCTTTTGAGAATAGGCATAGAATCAATTTCTGAGTCGATTTATGCATGTCCGTCTGTCCGTCCATGTATTTTTGTTAACAAAGTACAGGTCGCATTTATGATCCGATTTGGATGAAATTTGGCACAGGTCACTTAATTAGCCCAAAGAACCCTATTGAAATTGGAGAAAATCGGTCCATGTTTAGGCATAGCTCCCATATAAGGGTACCCCCAAATTTTCGGTATTTTGTTTTTTAACTGAATTCACTGAAATTTGGTACTTTGAGTTCTTATTGGGTAGCAAATCTCCCTACCAAAAATTATAAATAAAGGTCCATTTTTTCGGATAGCCCCCATATAAGAGTACCCAAAATTTTCGGTATTTTGGGGGTTATGATCGCATTTTTCGACCAAATTCGCTGAAATTTTGTACTTTGAGTTCTTATTGGGTAGCAAATCTCCCTACCGAAAATTGTAAATAAAGGTCCATATTTTCTGGTTGGCCATATATAAGGGTACCCCCAATTTTCGGTATTTTGAGGTTCTTGTGCGCGTTTTTTAACTGAATTCGCTGAAATTTGGTACTTTGAGTTCTTATTGGGTAGCAAATCTCCCTACCAAAAATTATAAATAAAGGTCCATTTTTCGGATAGCCCCCATATAAGAGTACCCAAAACTTTCGGTATTTTGGGGGTTATGATCGCATTTTTCGACCAAATTCGCTGAAATTTTGTACTTTGAGTTCTTACTGGGTAGCAAATCTCCCTACCGAAAATTGTAAATAAAGGTCCATTTTTTCTGGTTGGCCAAACTTTCGGTATTTTCGGTATAAATAAAGGTCCATTTTTCGGATAGCCCCCATATAAGAGTACCCAAAACTTTCGGTATTTTGGGGGTTTTGATCGCATTTTATTTTATAATATAGGTCCAGTTTTTCTGGTAGTCCCCATATAACGGTACCACCAAATTTTTGGTATTTTGGGGGTTCTGACTGTAATTTAGTACGTAGAGTTCTTATTGGGTAGCAAATCTCTCCACTATAAATTATAAATAGTGGTCCATTTTTTTTTCTACGTCTGTTAGGATTCATCTGTTGAATATACTCAAAGTGGTGAAAGGTATCATATAGTCGACCCCGTCCGACTTTACTACTTTCCTTACTGGTTATCTATATGTATATAGATGGTATTTATCGGGTAAATAGCCATTTGCGGTTATTTATTTGGGTATTAACTATATTGAATCGGTAATACAACATCATACACTCTATTTCCGGGTTTGTGTTATCAAATCGACCGAGTATTTACCCAAAAATTGGGTACAAACCCCATTTCCCATACTAGTACATAGTTGTATTGATGTAAAAACCCTCTGAGCCAAAAAAAAAAAATTTTTTGGATGGATATTTGGTACCCATAGATAATTTTCAGTGCCAAAGTACAGCCAATGTGATCGCAATATGTGTATAATAGACAAAAAAAATACTTTAAGTCGGAAGATACAGTTATATGGAGGCTATATCCAAACTTGGACACAACGACATTTCCTATATCAAAACTTCGACCCAGAGACCCAATTTTCCATACCAATATTCGCTTTGACATTAAAAACATGTGAGCCACATTTTGGCAGCCTATGTTAAGTGGTTCGCCTGTTAAAGAGTTTATACCCAATTTTGGGTAAATACTCGGGTATTTACCCACGTCTTTAAAGTATTGTAAAACTATACATTCTAAATCTAAACTGATTTTCACGAAACTTAACACACGTGATTTACCCACGTCTTTAAAGTATTGTAAAACTATACATTCTAAATCTAAACTGATTTTCAACTGGGGCTATCTCGTTTCGTTTTGCCTGTACCACAGTATGGTGGAGGGTATATATATATCAGAGCAGTATAGTCGGACGGGGCCGACCATATGATACCCTACACAACTACCACTGAGCTCAATGTTTCTGGGGTCCTATATTCCGGGCCTGGGTAATATTTCGCGATATTTGCACTGTATTTTTCGATTACAAGTCAAATGCTCTTCTGCAGCACATTTTCCGAAACATTTTTTCCAGGAGCAAGAAATTTTTGGTTCATCTGACCCGCTAAATTTTGACCGTTTATGGAAAATGTGTATGTTCGGATTGTGGCGTCAAAATATCATCTAATAATCAACGTAAAATTTAAGCGTTGTCCTTGACCATAACCGGAACCTCATGTAAAATTTCCTTGCGCTACATTTCCGTAATCTAGATGGGTAATAGTAATACTTATCAATATCAAAATAGATAGACCCCTGTCTTTATTAACATATAATTCCCACATCCGAGTACATACATCAGCATAAGTGACCTTTAAGGTTAACCACTCTTCTTTTACATACTATCAACTTTTCGGGTTTACGTTCTTCAGGAGTAAATATATATGACATTGTATTAACATTTTGTAATTTTTCCAACAAAAGTTCGAATACTTTTGACCCGCTAAATAATGACCAATCTTCACCAAAGCAGACATGCTTATTCCATGGTCAGATCCCTTTCCCTATGTAAAATTTCCAATTAATATTTTTTACCTGCCAATAACCCGGAATGCCGAATTACAACCACTTCGGTGGAAAATGCGGCCAAAATCGGGCACATAAAAGTCAGAAACATGAATCAATCGAATGAATTTGAATCGATAGTACGGTCCATATAATTTATTGTTTTTGCATCAATCGAGCTTTGACATAGCCCCACAGCCATAAAGGTGAAATGAAATGGATTACTTTCCAGCAGCACACATTTCATGAACACATTTCCTTAAAAATGCTGCATTTCCCGAAATTTTCATTATGCACCATGGTAATGTGAACTATTACACAAACCTTATGACCAACCCAAAAGTGGAATTAATGGGTCACACGGCGTAGATTACAGATTTGGCGCCCAATTAATTTCTTCTTTCCATAATTTTTTATAAGATCGTGTCAGGTGACGAATCATTATGAATATGAATCTAAATAGCAATCAAGTGGGTCGAAAGCTGGCCATATGTCGACTATATTGCTTGAAAAATATATATAAAAATTGCCTGAAGTCTACGGAATAAATTCGAAATCGAAAAAAAAGAGTAGACGAATCATTGTACATCATGATAATGCGAAGTCGAACACAGTGGCTCAAATCAAACACCGGGCCGTTTGACCGAACTAAACGTGAAATTGATTAGTGAGCCACAGTAGATTACAGATTTGGAGCCCAATTAATTTATGTATAAATATTTATAAGATCGTCACAGGTAACGAATCATGGCTCTATGACCCCGACACCAAACAGCAATCTGCTGTTTGGGTCAAAGTTGGAAAAGCTGGTCACACCACCACCACTGGCCGATTTAAACAACATGGAAAGTTAATTTTGAGTGGTAAACAATAATTTGTTTGCCTGAAGTCTTCGGAAAAAATAAACAAGGCCAACTCATTGTACACCATGGCAATGCGATCTCTCACACGCATCGGCTCAAAACCGCAACTTTTGACCGACCAAAACATGGAATTTTTGGATCATCCGCAGTAAATGACAAATTTGGCATACAAATATTTTTTTATTCCTGCAAATTAGGAAATATCCATCGAAAATTATTTTCTGGATCTATGTGCCTGAAACCATACAGCAATCGCCAGTGTGGCCCAAAATCGGAAAAGCTAGTCATATCACCACTGGCCGACTTAATCGATATAGAAAGTCAATTTTGAGTGTTACATCACAATTTGATTGCCTGAAGTCTTTGGAAAAAATTCGAAAAACGACAAGAAAATACGAAGTATTGTACACCATGACAATACGTCCTTTCACAAATCGGCTCAAACCCAGGTCCGGGTTGACCAAGCAAAATGTGGAATTGATGGGTCACAAACGTAGATTACAGATTTAGTACCCAATGCATGATAAACAATTTTCGTGGATCTAAGAGAACGAAAACAAACATCAATCGACCGTGTCTGCCGAAGGCGGCAAAGCTGGCCATTTGTTGTCTGTCCGGCTTGAACAACGTAGAATGGCTAATTAAGAGTGGTAAACAATAGTTTTTTGCCTGAAGTCTTCGGAAAAATACGAAAAACGACAAGTGGAGACGAATCATTGTACACCATGGCATTCCGAAGTCTCACAAATCGGCTCAAACCCGGGCCTTTTGAATGGCCAAAAGGTGGAATTGATGGGTCTTAGATTAAAATTTGGCGCCCAATTAATTTCATTATTACTGAAAATTAGGAAGAATGTATGGTAAACTATTTTCGTAGATCTATGAGCCCGAAAACAAACATAAATCGTCTGTGTGGACTGCTTAGCAAGACAATTTTTAATGATAAAGAACAATTTGTTTGGCTGAAGTCTTCGAAAAATGAAAAGAGAAGACAAATCATTGACAATGCGAATTTTCACACATTGGCTCAAACCAGGATCTTTGACGGACGTGGAACGAGGAATTTATGGATCATCCAAAGTATATGAAAAATTTATAGTCGGTTAAAACCCGGGTTGATGGATCGTAGATTACAATTTTGGCGCCCAATTAATTTCTTTATTCCTGAAAATTAGGAAAAATGTGTCGTAAATTATTTTCGTCGAAAGTTCTTGCTATAGAATCGTTAAAAAATCATTTTTTGGAGGTGTCTTGATCGGAGTTGAAAATATATATATATATATATATATATATATTACTGTTACAAAATCATTATCTAAAATCAAATCTCCTTTTATATTCATGCAAACACACACATAGACTTAACATCATATTGGAGACTTCAAGTTGATTATGTGTGTGTTAGTTACCCGGATATATGTGTGTTCGTGTGTGTATTTGTAAATACCATGATAAATACCAGACAGACGACAACAGTTGATGATGATGATGATGGTGACTATGACGGTATGAAAAGCCGGCTACATCATAATGAATGATAAACGAGAATAATGCACAGAGGCAACGTTGGTCTGCCACATTGTGTGTGTGTAAATGTGCGTGTAAGTTTGGAGGAAAAATAACAGAAAAAAGAAGAAGCAGAATTGTAGAAATAAAAAGCAAAACAAACCCCAAACATACGGCCGAACACACAACTTTACAAACGAACGAACGAATGAGCGTAACGTAACAAAACGCACCGAAAAAATAAAACAAAACAAAAAAACACAACAAAAAGAAAAGAAAACCAAATGAAGCAAAAAACAAATTGGGGAAACATTATGCAAAGAATGAAAATAACGAAGCAAAACAAAACAAACCGAAATAACCGTAAATACAAAACAAGGATCGATACAAATAAAACAACAACAACGACAACAACAAACTTCGATTCAATGCGAATAGAACAAAGACCAAAAGGCAGCAGCAACAACAAACAGCAGAAATACACAGCAACAATGGCCATAATAAAAGCAAACAAGACGTAAAATAAAACAAAAAGCGAAATACACATTCCTTTGCCCCCCGCAACAACAACAACAACAATAACATCAGCAGCAACAGCAACAACAACCGCAGTCGTCAACAAAGCCCAAACATCATCATCTGGGAGAGATGATACAAAGAAAGTTTTGTGGCATTCGTTGTAGAAATGCCAAATGGCGGCTTTTGAGAAATAAGCACACTCACACACTGGCACACACACAAACACACCACACACAATTTCAAACAAACATAACAACAAAATAAACAGAGAACACGTTTCCATTAGAGCCATAGCATCCCCCATGGGAAATTCTACCTTTTGATATCCTTCACCATGAATTGTAGGAAATATCAATGACCATATCCTTTTGTAATATTTTTTTGGCAGTTTTGCGGAATACAGTTGTTCATGCGGAAATTGTGTCTGAGCAAGATGTATGCATGTCCATATATATGTTCGCAAATACATCAATTTCCAACGACTTTTTGGTGATTTGCGGAATTTAACATAATTTAAAAGAAAGAAAGGTGGATTTTCATCACCGTGTGTTTTTTTCAGTGGAGGAAACATTTCAGGATATAAAAACTAAGTTAGGTACAATTTGTTTGTCCGCAATCGTCCGAATCCAACTCCAGCAAAATTGGTCAATTCCGAATCGTAGACTCTACAGTCCTTTTCACAATTGGCTATCGGGATCTCGTGATTAAACACCTTGCGTCATTTCCTATGGGTGTTCGATTCAAGATCTCAAAGATAAGTGATGGCGAAAATAGGCGATTACATTACGCAAATTTCATGATCAGTAAGGAAAGTTCAAAAGTCGGACGGGGCCGAATATATGATACCCTTCACCACTTTGGATACATACAAGAGATGCTAATATCTACAATATCCTGTATATAGAACAGACATAGAATCTTTGGAGGGCCATTAAATGTGCTATATAGATAGATATTTGAACCAATTGAAAAACCCCATACCATTCTGAAATCAATGAAAAACTGAATGTCAAACGGGCAGACTATTCGTTGGTGTACCATTTGTATGAAATCGAACAAAATTATGTACGGGAGCTATATATATATACATGAACCTAATTGAACAACCGTTACATACACCATATGTTTTTTGTTATCACTCTATAATCGATTTAATGCCCTCTGCCAAACCTCTTGTAAATCGAACAAACATAGGCTCTTCGGGGCACCATTTACATAAAATGGAACGAAAATATTTATAAGACCTAAATCAAAATCTGAACCTATTTCAACAGACCTTAACACCCATAATTTTTTCCTCAATTACATTCGCTATGCAAAATGTTGTTTCTATCGGACAAATATTGGGATTTTGGTGTATCATTTACAAAAATCGGACGAAACTATATATTGGAGCTATATCGAAATTTGAACCGATTTCAACAAAACTTCGGATACATCCATCTTGGCCTAATTCAGTACTTTGTGCAAAATTATGGCGCACTCGGACAAATATTGGGAGTTTGGTGCACCATTTACAAAAAATCGGACGAAACATATATATGGTAGCTATATCTAAATCTGAATCGATTTTCACAAAACATAGCACACATCATTCTAGACTTATTTCAATGCGCTGTGCCAAATTTCGTGCATATCGAAAGATATATAGGGACTTTGGTGTACGATTTACATTAAATCTGAACCAATTTTAATAGTGTTCGTCCTTGGGTCAAATAAATGAGCTGTGCCAAATTTCATCCAATTCGGATCATAGATGGAATTTAAAATGGGCAGACGGACCGACGAACATGCATAAATCGAATCAGAAAGTGATTCTATGCATATTCTCAAACGGAACCATTTGTCTATCTGCCTGTTACAAACATATGCACAAAGATATAATACCCTGTTCCACTGTGTGGTGAAGGGTATAATTAAGTTGGGTATAATTTATTTGTCCGCAGTCGTCCAATTCCGACTCCAGTGAAATTGGTCAAT
Organism: Musca vetustissima; assembly: GCF_032173495.1. NCBI lineage: Eukaryota > Metazoa > Arthropoda > Insecta > Diptera > Muscidae > Musca > Musca vetustissima. Next base: position 53,222 of record NW_026877169.1, on the reverse strand, counting down.
TCCGAATCGTAGACTCTACAGTCCTTTTCACAATTAGCTATCGAGATCTGGTGATTAAACAGCTTGCGACATTTCCTATAGGTCACCTAAAGTATAAGATCTGAATTAGGAATGAAACTCTCCACATGATTCGAGTTTCTTTACAAATTTGTTACTCGTGTGAAACGAGGTTCATTTTGAGGGAACAGAAATTCGTTATAGAGAATATTGAAAGGAAGACATAAATCTCTTTTGAATTATGTTTTTATACCCTCAACCTTATGGCTGATGAGTGTTAACATACACCTTATATAAAATGAATAATAAAACCTGTGTGTAACTCCGAAGACTTCCGCAAATCATAGGCTGAGCGTATATGACTGTCGCCAACACCGACTGACACTTTTGGTATTGTAAATGGAATATATCAACCCTTGTTTTTACGTAGCCTTCATATAAAAGTCACGCTCCATTTTTTACCCTCTACTATAGTATGGAGTGTATATTAAGTTGGGGTTTCTGTTTGTAACTCATCGAAATAATCATTTCTGACCGTATGAAGTATATATATTTTTAATCAGGGTAAAATTCGACGACAATTTAGAAATGCCAATCTCTGCAGCCCCTAAGAGAATTTAGAAAGATCACCAAAATTGTGTATGGAGTTGTCTTTTGTATGCCGGTAGGTCAATTTCGATAATGAGCTATATTGGTCCACGTCTAGGTATAGTTCTCAATTAATGACACCGTCTTTTACCGACTTTTAACAGAAGTGGTTGTAATTTGGTATTTAATTATCAATATCGGTTCACGTTTTGTGGTAGCACCCATATAAATATGCAGATCTTGTGGATTCTCGACAATTTTTTCAATCGAATTGGTTGTAATTTGCTATGTTTGATTCTAATTGGTCGCCAAATCTTCCTGCCAAAAATTGTCAATATTGGTCGAATATTGGTCGAATTTTTTTCTGAAAAACGCTGCTTACATAGGTCCATTTTTAAATCCTTCACCACACTGCGTACAGCGTATTATGTCTTTGTGCATATGTTTGTAACAGGCAAAAGCAATCGAGATAGACCCGTGGTTCATTTTGAGAATAAGCTTAGAATCACTTTCTGAGTAGATTTATGCATGTCCGTCCGTCCATGTATTTTTGTGAACAAAGTACATGTTGGATGAAATTTGGCACATGTCACTTATTTGGTCCAAGGACGAACTCTATTGAAATTGGAGAAAATCGGCTCAGATTTAGATATAGCTCCCATATATAGTTTCGTCCGATATTATGTAAATGGAGTACCATAATGCCAAGATTTGTTCGATTGAGAGTTTAGCTTTTTTGATATTTATTTTTTTCATAAACCCTCTGTTCTAATTATGGCCAGAAAATGGGATCTCTGGCCTATAGTGAGTCCGTTCGTTTTTCTAATTTGAGGAAGACTTTATGAAAACTAATTGTAGTGTCGAAGAAACAGGTGAACATTTGTTTCGAAGTGCTTCTTCCATGAACAACTTTCGTTAGATTTGGCTCGTCTCGAAGATCTTCATTTTCGATTGCTGTTTTGCTTCGGGCTAATACTCAGAGATCCATGATTTTATACCTGCTTCGATCTCATACACGTCTATTACGGCACATAAATCATATTTTTTTCTGTAATTTGTTTTTGTAGGATTTGGGTATTGGGTAGCAAAATTTCCAACCAAAACTTAACAATATTTGTTCATATAGAAGTGTCGACTAAATAAGGTGTTTAGGGAGGGTTGCGCTTTTAAACCAAAATTTCTGTAATTCTATATTATCTATTCTCATGAAAAAATAAGCAAGCTGCTTTTGAGGATAAACATACAATCACTTCTTCATCCGATTTATGCATTTCCATCCTCCATTTTCTTGGGAGTCGGTCTTCTTCTTCCTCGGTTCCCTCATTTTTGTTGTTCGGTGTTCTACCTTCCATTGGAATACTTTCAATTTCTTCACTAGCAATGTCTTGTTCTGGCGACCATAGGCATTAAGCGTTCGTTCTGTCGTGAACACGCTTTCCAAAACTCTAATTAACATCGTTGCCTTTTGTAGTTGAGTAAAGTATCTCCTCCTCATCAGAATGAGTTTAATGGTCTCGTTTGTGGAGATAATACTTGCTACTGGTTTTCTCAGCACTTCTATATTCTTTTATGAATTTTCAGGTCCGCGAAGTACTTCAAGTTCTTATCACTCGCTTCAAGTCGATCACTGAATAGCAGAGAACATCTCTATGGCGTCTCCCGGCAATTTTTGCTTAAGATAGCGAATCCTTAACAATTGTTGTTACCCTCGTCCTTTTGGTAAAGTCGGGTTAGTACTTTTCCCCTATAATAAAGGCTGGGTAGTCCCTTTGGGATTCTGGTCCTTACGGAAGATTTTGATGCATGGTTGATCTTCTTACCTGAGAGCCAGCTTCACCTCCCTTAGTCAATGGGTTCTAGTGACTGTCTCTTGTGTCTTGAGGTTGGCTCTGCATACTTTTTATATTAGTAGATAGGAAACTTTTGTTTTCTTTTTTTGCGGGTTCGGTGTGCGTTTTATTTTCCGGAGACCTTAATCCTCTTCGCCTTCCGCCTTCCGAAGAAGAGGAGAGAAGATCATCTTTCAGAACATCAATCGCCTTTGTTACTTTCTGCTACCTTCTTATCAGCATATTCGCTCGTCCGACATTCTAAGGCGGTTGTATTAGCCTTATCCTGGTGTTCAGATCTGGAATTTGCTTGTATCTATAGCACTTCCTGACAGCCTTTGCTGAATATGGCGGGTCTTTACCAATTAATGCTACCCTCTTCCCTTTTGCCAAGGTCCGATTAGTCCTTTTGGGATTTCGGATGTAGTGCTCGGCTTCTTAATATTGACTCTACATTCTCTTGATATCAGCAGACCGAATGCTGTCTCTTGCGGGCTTGCCGTGAAGTATAGTGAAGGTCTGCCTTATCCTTCTGAGCATCGGTGTTGTTACTCCGGTTCATCTTGGCCTGTTTTCTTCTTTGTGTCCTAGATCTTTCTAGAACTCCTTTTTCACTACTTCTACCATCTTTTCAGCCTCTTCACTGTTCCGACATTGTACGGAGGTTAAATATATGTATATTCGTGTTAAAATTAGGTTTGAGTTTAAATTCCCACCTGTTTCGAAAGTTTGGGTCGAGATTACTCTTCCCCTGTGATCATTAAAAGCACATAATTTTTTTTACCGTTATTGGCGTGCTTGTTGTGATATCCTCCATTACATATGGCAAGACACCCACCTCTATAGGAGATGTTTGCTCACGATCGCAGTATGACAAACGGAGCGTGAGCAGATCAACGACACCCTCCAGTACTGAGCAATTTAGACTCTACTGAGTTTACTATAGGCTACAAGAAGAACCTTAAATACATCTCTTGTATAGATCCAAGGTTGTGTAGGGTAGTATATAGTCGGTCCTGCCTCACTTCTGTCCCTTCTTTACAGAATTTTATGTAATGGAACTTTTTTTCCATCCCGTAAATAATAAGTCAATATCGGACCACGTTCTACTATAGCTCCAATATATATCCTCATTCTAGGGTTTACAATAGATTACCAAGCAAAAATTAATCACTAACAAAAATTCTATAAATATATGACAAATCCAGGTGTTGAAATGAAAACTTTTTTTCAAAACATCATGGCATAATTGCCCAAATTTCCTTTATTTGAAATATGTATGTATGTAGATATGTATGAAATAACAAAAAACCCCATAGAACAATAACAAAGTCAGGAAATATTGAGAGATATGTTTTCCGCTAACTTGTTTTGTTTTGTTCGTCCTTTTTTCTCTGTTATTTCTATACAACAACAACAAAACACAACGTCAAAATAATATCTACACACAGGGCACATTCGGCCTAAAACTCACATGACTATATACACATAGATATACCCAAGTATGTATGCATATATGTAAATACATATATACACAAATTATCTATGTATTGCATCTTTTGCTCTCTTGTGCGGTGGTCGTCGTCGACGTTGTCGTCATCATCATCAGCATCTATGCCTATCATGAAATTAAATATTTGAAATTGTATTTTTGAGAGGAACTTTCTTTGCCGACTGCTGACACTGACTGCCTGCCAGCCAGCTAGTCAGTCAGTCAGCCAGCAAGCCACAAAAGCTACCTTGGCCATGACCCTGAAGTTGATGTTCGTGGATGAGGTCATTTGAAAATGGTTGTGAAAGTGTGATGATGATGGTACGTACATATATACATACACACACACACATTTTGGGGAGTTTTTATGTTTGTGTTGTGTGTTTCTGTTGTGTTGAGGTAGGAAGAGAGCTATCAAAATCAAAATAAAATGAAAAAAACAGAACAGAATACAAAAAGAAATAAATCATATTAAGGATGTTTTAAGTCAAAGAAAATATTTGAATGTACCCAAAATGTTAGCAGGGAAGTTATTTAACAAATTTCAATGGATATAGTATACATTTGTATGTGTGTATGCTACATACATACATATAGATATAGATTATATATTTTTGAAATTAACCGGTAAATTAAAGATACAAAATACCTTTGTATTTATTTTGTCGGAATAGAAAGGGATTATTTTATTTGTGGAGATGATAAAGATTGAATAGAAAAAGCGATATACATTTTTGTGACTCTTTAAGTAGATTTAAGTTATCAGCAGAGGATTAAGAGGAAAGGATTTCCTGAGATATGATTGCACTTCGTTTAAAGCCGTAATAAATCTCTAGAAGCATATGGCCACACGTTCTCCTATAGTATTTGTAGAACTTTAGAGAGTTTAGAATTTGTTATTTCTTTACAAAATGCTGAACTAATTCATGCATGTTGTTATTAAAAAGAAGAAACCCAGCAAGGAAGGTTCAAAAGTCGGACGGGCCGCATATATGAAACTCTTCATCACTTTGGGTACATAGATATGCTAATATATATAAAATTTCCTGTAGATAGAATCGGAATCGGGCGAAATATGCGATCTACATAGATATTTAAACCTATTTAAAACCCCATGCACATACCATTCTGAAATCTATGAAAAATTACATGTCAATCGGGTAGTTTTGGTTTCTTTGATGTACCATTTGTATGAAAAAATTATGTATGTATGTAAATCTGGACCTAATTGAGCAACCATGGCATATGACATGTGCAAAATTTCATTCAAATCGGATCATAAATGCGCCCTGCACCTTGTTCACAAGAATACATGGACAGATGGACGGTCTTACTTACATAGCTGGCTTGTGACAGAGCCGAGCTTAGAAAAGATTTCCAGGCGCGTCGGTCTTTTGCGCAGTTTTTCCAATTTGAAAGACCATTTTCGGCGATGTTGTCTTCGACTTGATCTTTCCAACGTATTCTTGGCCTTCCCTCTTCTGCGTCAACCATCAGCTGGTTCGCTTTTATATGCCTTTTGGGCTGGGGCAACTTCATCCATTTTCACAAGATGACCTAGTCAACGTAGTCGCTGCAGCTCAATACGTCTAACAATGCCGGTGTCCGAGAATAGCTGGTACAACTCAGGGTTCATTCGACGGCGATATTCACCGTCAACGCAGATCGGCCCATAGATCTTTCGGAGAATTTTTCTCTCAAACACTCCAAGAGCTGCCTCATCTGCTTGCGTAAGTACCCATGCTTCAGATCCGTATAACAGCACGGGTAGTATCATCGTCTTGTAGAGTGTGAGTTTGGTCTGGCGGGAGGAGGCCTTGCTTTTGAGTTGTTTGCTCAGACCATAGTAGCATCGGTTGGCCATCTTCTCCGTATTTCAAAACTGATGTCATTCGTTTTGTTTATGGCGGTACCAAGGTATATAAAATCTTTGACTACCTCGAAGCTGTAGTTCTCAAGTTCCACAGTTGATCCGAGTCTACTGGACGTCTTGCGCGTTGTTACCATACCAGACCCACTTTGGCAGACTCCTTCTCAATTTGTTCAAAGGTGGCTGTTACCGCTCTCAATGTTCGACCCATTATGTCGAATGCGACTTTATAGTCGACGAATAGGTGGAATGTGTCGATGTGTTTTTCGTGGGTTTTTTCCCGGATTTGGCGCAAAGTGAAAATCTGGTCAATGGTGGATTTGCCAGGCGCATTTCAGTCGTTCACACAGCACATTGGATAACACATTATATGCGATGGGAAGAAGGCTAATTCTTCTATAGTTGGCACATATCGTCTTGTCTCCTTTTTTGTGCACGGGATACAGTATGTTGAGGTTCCATGCATGTATGCATTCCTCTAGCCGAATTGTATTAATCAGCTGGTGCATGCTCCTGACCAGCATCTGACCACAAGTCTTGTTCGGCTGGTAACCCGTCGGCTCCTGCTGCTTTATTGTTCTTGAGCCGATTAATTGATTTTATGACCTAATCTTGGCTAGGTGGTATACACTTTATACCATCATCTCTTATTGTTTCTGGGGATTATTTTATTCGTTGGTAAAATTTCCGGAATTTGTTCTGACTCCTGTACATATGGATTTGCTCCCGCTCACGCTTTTCTTGTCCTTCCTTCTATTGTCTGAAAATACGTTTCTTCTCTCTCCTTTTCTCCCGATAATTCTCCATCGCATTACGTGTGGCTACTGTTTGCCCTATACGCTGCGTTTTTCATATCAATAGCATTACGACTCTTGTGATCGTATCATGGGTTTCTTGATGATGGTGGTTTTTGTGCTACAATTTTATTATCGGGACAAGGAGTGCTTTCGTGATGGTGTAGGTGTGGTGTCAAGCAGGTGAGGAGTAGGCTTCTACTACCTGTTGTGTTTGCAGCTTTTCGACGACGAGGTACGAACCGATATTCGCTACTCGGATCGATCGAACGTCTTAACCCCTGGATGAATGCCTTCCGTCTATCACAATGTGAATTTGATTTCTCGTTGCTTGATCAGGAGATGCTTGAATCTGGTGCTGCTAACTACCATGTTTTTTGCTACCGCGAAGTTAATCAACCTCATGCCGTTGTCGGCATGTCCCATTCCGATTTTTGCATTAACATCTTCTAGCAGAATTTTAATATCATGGTCAGGGCAGAGGCGCTTGTAAAATATGTATGTAAATATGTATGTGTAAAATAAGTGCAGATTCGCAAATCGCTGTCCTTTATACGTTTTAGGGGGGTTGTCAAAATTAGGGGGATTTGGATATCTTTGCTTCTTCAAATAAGGAGGGATTTTCCGAGTGTGGGCAACAAACACGACGCCTCAACCCATTTTTATACCCTTCACCACACTGTGGCACAGGGTATTATGTCTTTGTGCATATGTTTGTAACAGATAAAAGGAATCGAGATAGACCCATGGTTCCTGAGAGAATATGCTCAGAATTACTTTCTGAACCGATTTATGCATATCCGTCTTTCCGTCCATGTATTTTTGTGAACAAAGTACTGGTCGCATTTACGATCCGATTTGGATGAAATTTGGCACATGTCACTTATTTGGCTCAAGGACGAACCCTATTGAAATTGGAAATTGAAAATCAGTTAATATATATATATATATATATATATTTTTTTTTTTCGTCTGATTTTATGTAAATGCACCAAACTTACCATATTAGTCTGATTGAGACAAAATTTTGCACAGAGTACTGAATTAGGTCTAGATGTATGTATGTGAAGTTTTGTTGGAATCGGTTCAGATTCAGATATGGCTCCCATATATAGTTTCATCCGATTTTATGTAAATGGGGCATGATACTGAAATATTGGCCCGATTGGGACAACATTTTGCGCAGAGTACTGAATTAGGCCCAGATTGATGTATGCGAATTTTTTTTTGAATCGGTTCAGATTTAGATATAGCTCTCATATATAGTTTCGTCCGATTTTATGTAAATGGTGCCCAAAAAGTGAAATTATGTGAAGTTTTGTTGGAGTCGGTTCAGATTTATTTTGCACTGAGTACTGAATTAGGCCCAGAATTAGAATTAGATATAGCTCCCATATATAGTCCGATTTTGGGTAAATAGAGCATTATACTACCAATAGTTGTCCGATTAAGACAAACATTTTCACAGCTTACAGAATTAGGTCCAGATTATTGTATGTATATATGTTTTATTAAAATCGCTTCAGATTTAGATATAGCTCCCATATAAAATTTCTTCCGATTTTATGTAAATGGAGCACCATACTGGTAATGTTTTCCGATTAAAACAACATTTTGCATACCGTATTGAAGTTACTACATGTTGACATTCATTTGTTGAAATACGTTCAGATTTAGATATAGCTATTTTCGTCCGATTTTTTGTAAATGACGCACCGTATTGGATTGTGTTGCAGCATAACAAATGGTGGATGCCATGGTTGCTCAAATATGTCCATTTATATCTAGATCTTACACATATTTTGCTCGGTGTGTATGGGCTGTTTTAATTTAGTTTAAATATATATGCAATTCACACACGGGGAGGTCAGATTCCACAATTGAGATGAAAGAAGGACCAAGATATGCCAGGGCTTTGCCATGTTAAAGTCAATTAGAGCCGTTATTTGGTATCTATCATCCTCTGCGCCACCCAATCACACTTCAAGACCTTTTTTGCCAATTTGTAAAATTGTAATTTGAACGATTCACCCACACGAGAATTACGGGATAATTTTTCATGTTGATAACCATGGCCTTGTCATTTTCATTGGTAATTGGGCCTAACATATACACTCATGTGTATGTGGTGTAATTACTTGGAACCCTTTTTTCTTTAGTGTTATTACTTTTTCTTCTTCTTCGTCGTCGCCGACCCTACAAGTAAAGCACGACCACTCGGCAAGGCAATCCCCTCTTGAGTAATATTTTTTCTTAAGGATTTCCTTGAATTGTTTATAGGCAATTTACGAGCTTCACTTATTTTATCGATAGGTGGTAGATTGGTAGTTAAGGTGGTGGTTGAGGGGCCAATATGTACGTATGTACACATGTAGCAAATTTGGTTCTGTAATGGATGTTAATGTATCTCATTTTTGTAGCAGCACAACTCCTCCTCTCTTCTCCCCCCTTGCTACAGTAATTTCATATAGAAATATATTTTCATTTTCTTGATTTCACTTTATGGCCATTCAATAAAGAATTTCGTTTTTCCCCTACAACAACAAGAACAACAAAGAGAAAAAAAATTGTGAAGGAAGACGGAAAGACGAAGAATATTTAATCTTCCAAGAAATGGCGTTTTTACCATTCTATGCTCGGCATCCACTCATGCAAAAAGGTAGATAGTAGGTAGGTAGGCACGTGAGTCTTGATTCACATCAGTAACAGCAGCAGAGGCAGCTTTCAAAACGGCAACATTAACATTTCCAAAGTTCTCTTTCCGGAAAGTTCTCGCTATGCCTGCCTTCGCTCGTTTTGTTAAATGATATTTCGTTGAGTGTGTGTGTGCGTGTGCCTGCGTGTGTGTTCAGTACAGGTTCTTTGTTATCGAAATTTTCGTCCTTTTGCCGGTTCGCTGGTTGGTTGGTTGGCTTGACGCTATATAAAAAGCTCCTCAAACTATAATTATGATTTAACTTTGGCCTTTTTTTCTTGCCGGCGAAGGAAACCCTAAAAAGAAAACGAAAAATAATTTACTGACTAAATTTTAAAGACGAAGAACAAGAAGCAGAAAAAAACACACAGGGAAATTATTGAATGGTGACTCAAAACGGAAGAGTCCTGGTATTAAGGTAACAATTTAGGTGATATTGTTGTATTTTTACTTCTCGTTTTTTCTCTTTCCCTTGCTTCTTCGTTTGGAAGTCCCCCAAAAAAACTGCTTTAATGTACCTGGAAGTCCGTAAGTGATATAAAAAGTGTTGGCAAACTATATAAACTTTTTTTTTTTTGAATAGAATTTTTGGAATAATAATAGTTGTTGTTGGTGTTTGGGTTGTTGTTTTTGTTTGTTTTTTTCGACTATTAACGTCCTCTTGGGAGCCAAGAAAAATAACTAATGTTCTTGAAGTTGGATAAGCTTTGACCATTAAACGATTGCTTTACTGCACTTTGTCATGAAATACAAATTTACAAAGTAAAGAGAACTAAATATTCTAATATTCGTCTGTAGGCTAATGTGGGTATTTTGTTGTTGTTGTTGTTGTGATTGCTGTTTTTGCTGGAATCTAAATAGAATTCTAATAGAAAAATATATGGACTTACATTTCCTTTTCTTTATAGAGAGAAAACTAAAGTGTTGGATAATTCTAATTGCCCTTTTAAACGAAGATATTACTGCCATCTACCGTTGTCTAGAAACAATGATCGTTGCAATTGGTGCAGTTCCTTATTTAGTGTTGGCATTTCCTCATGATGCCGGATTTTTATACCCTACACAACTATGTTGTCAGGGTATTATAGCTATGTGCAGCCCCAAGAGTTTGTAACGCCGCGAAATATTGGTCCTAGACACACCTTTAAGTATACCGATCGTCATATATCGACTAGCTGAATCGATCTAGACATGTGTGTCCGTCCGTCTGTTCATTATAATTTGTAAACACGATACAGGCGACAGTTATGGATCAATCTTCACCAAATTTTGCAGGTAGGAAGGTTTTGGCCCAATGAAGACTCCTATTGTTGTAAAGATCGATTAATAAATATTTAGGGGATGAAATGGACCAAATTTTTTGTCCAGAGGCCACAATTATGGTCCAAACATCTCGATTTTTTACATAAAGAAGGGGATTGGGCCAAAGAATAAGGATGTCTGTTTTGATAAAGATCGGTCAATATTTTGCGGGTCAAATGGACCCTGACTATTGTGTGAAAACGGACAAAATTTGTATTCTACAGCGTATATATTTAATCCTGTAGGACATATGGCCGAGAAGTTGATAGTATATCCAAGACCAGGGATTGTCCTTTAAATTTTTACCAATTATATTGTGGTATGTACTCGGATGTGGGAGTTATACGTAAATGTTTACAGGTACTTACGTATTCAGATATTTTTTAATAAACGATTACCACATTAGAGGGTGAAAATATAGCGGTTCTAGTTATGGTCAAGGACCACGCCTATAATTTTCGGTGATTATCAGATAATAATTTTGTGATGAAGTTGACCGAAAACTTATTTTTTGTGTTTTTTTTTTTTCGATTCGATCTATAGGCTACAATTATAAGCCGAACATCACAACACAACCCACGGTGAAGGGAATATGGACAAGTAATTAGAAGGGCTGTGCTGAATATTGGTAATATTCGGAAAATATGTCAGTGTAAGGAAGAGGTGCTGTTGACCTCTAATCGGTAAAGAGAGTGCAACTATCACGAAATAATACCCAGGCTCGGAATAAAAATTCGCAAAAATATAGAGTTCTGTGGTAGTTGTGTAGGGTATCGTATGGTCGGCCCCGTCCGACTATACTGTTCGGCTCACTGGTGTGAAAATTTGATTTATAGGGTGATAAAAGCCTATTTTTACAAACATTCGAAGATTCGTACCTGATGGCACTGCCATATACCATTGTCTAGAAACAATGCTCGTTGAATTTGGTGCAGTGATTGCGTTCCTTCCTTATGTATTGTTGTTATTTAGTGTTATCATCTCTAGGTGGCGCTATCATCTGTCATTTCTATATTGGATTATTCACATGTGTTGATGCTGAGGTTGGTTATTAGAATTTCAAAGGTACTTCGGATAAATTTCATCTGAAGGAGGATAAAAATCTTTATTTACAAATATTCGAAAAGCGCTATGAGACACATTTTTCTCATCTACTATCTACCGTTGTCTAGAAACAACGTTCATTGTATTTTGTTCAGTGGTTGGGCTCCTTGCTTACTTATGGTTGTTATTTTCTCTAGGAGGATAAAAACCTCAATTTACAAATATTCGAAAAGCAATATGATACAAATTTTTCTCATTAGATGGAATTCGAACCCGAGGCCAATCGATATATGTTTTTGGAAAATATAATATTTATTTATAATTTTCGTTTGTAGCCGAATAAAAAGTATGTGAAATTTAGAAATATATTGACTAAAACTTTATTTTCTTTAGAGATACAATTCTAATTACTCTTTTAAACAAACAGCTTCATTTAGAACTTGTTTCTATAGATGAAGTAACTTTCTAATAATTACTCCTTTTGGGGCATATGGCTTCCACAACATCTTATGAGATTAGTTCTGCGTAGGCTTTCTTAATCATTTCTTGTTTTTTGTTCCAACTAACTAAATAATGAATCTGTTGTAGCTTTTTATAAATGATGAGACTGCCATCTACCGTTGTCTAGAAAGAATGTTTGTTACATTTGATGCAGTGGTTGGGCACTTGCTTATTTAGTGTTTGTCACTTCCTCTGGCTGGCGCTATCACCTGCCATTCTTATATTGTATTATCTAAATGTGATACATAGGGATGGTTTTTAGAACATTTTATCGGTAGGGGGATAAAAGTCTCTTTTTTTATAAACATTCAAGAACACCATGAGATGTTTTTCTCCTCCGTTGGAATTCGAATCCGAGATCAATCGGTTAATATTCTGCAAATAATAATATTAAATATCTTGTAGGCTAATGTGGAAATTTTATGATTTGGTTTTAGCAGGAATCTGACAAGTCCTTGCGAAAGCTTCCTTAATCATTTCATATTTTTCGTTCCAACTATATAAATAATTGATCTACTGTAGCCTGTAGCCGTAGGTGATGAGACTACCATTGTTTAGAAATAACGCTCTCTGTACAGTGTGCAGGTGTTGAGATCCTTGCTTATTTAGTGTTGTCATTTCCTCTAGATAGCGCTATCATTTGTCATTTCTGTATTGGGTTATTCACATGTGTTGATGCTGAGGTTGGTGATTACAATGTCAAAGGGACTTTGGATACTTTTCATCTGAAGGGGGATAAAAACCTCTTTTTACAAAAATTTAAAGAAAAAAAAACACACTATGAGACACTCGTTGGAATTCGAACCCGAGACCAATCGTTATGTTATGTGAGCATTACGTGAGCATGGACAACATATGCTCTGAAAAAATAATGTTCACAATTACAGATACTTACTTCCTTGCCTGGCTTATGACAGACTGGTTGTTCCATAAGACGAACTTTGAGGCGCGTCGGTCTTGTGCGCATCTCATCCAATTTGAAAGACATTTTTCCGATGTGTTGTCTTCTACTTGATCTTTCCATCGAATTCGTGGCCTCCCCCTTCTGCGTGAACCATCACTTGGCTCGCTTTTATATGCCTATTGAGCTGGGACATTATCATCCATTCTACGTGTGACTATGTCGATGTCTGATGTCCGTGTGACTATGTCGATGTATGGGAATAGATGGTATAGCTCATGGTTCATTCGACGGCGATATTCACCATCGACTCAAATCGGCCCATAGATCTTTCGGAGAATTTTTCTCTCGAACACTCTGCCTCATCAAATTACTTCAACATTCTAGTCCAAATTTGATACGATGTGCAACATTCCATGTCAATTGGACAAACATCAACCTAAAATCGGATAAAAATACATATGTGGGAGCTATATATAAATCTGAAACGATTTCAACGAAACTTGTCAGAGATTAATTTGAACTAACTTCAGTACATTGTAAAAAAAATTGTGCCAATCGTATGAACTTTGGGTTTTTGGGCACACTTACATAAAACCGGACGAAAATATATAAGGGATCTATATCTAAAACTTTGGTGCACCATTTATATAAAATCGGACAAAAATATATATGGGAGCTATATCTGAATCTCAATCGATTTTACCCAATTTCAATAGGGTTCGTCCTATGCAGCATAGTGTGGTGAATGGTATAAAAAGTTCAATTGTCAATCTTATGTAGTCAGAAGTCCAACTGTGGCACCTGACAACTAAGAGTTTTCTATTGACTCCACTCCAAATGTGGGCATTTTATAGACGGACCAATTTTGGGACCAACAGTAGGTCATATAAAGGCAGAAGATCAACTGTGAGACTTCTTTGGACAGAAGATCAACTGTGGGTCTGTGATAATCAAAAGATTAATATTCGGTCTTCTATAGACAGGAAGTCTTTTACAGACACGAAGACCAAGTGTGGGTCTCCCATAGACAGAAGACAAACTGTGACTCTTCTATAGACGCAAGACACACTGTTATCCATTGAAGACGGAGCACCAACAGTGGGCACAGAAGCCAAACGTTGGGACTTTTATAGACGAAAGGCTCACTGTGGCCTTTGAAGACTGAGTAACAATAGTGGTTATTTTATAGACAGAACATCAACTTCGAGTCTTCCATAGATAGTAGATCGATTGGGGACGGGGGTCAATTGTGCGCCTTTTAAGGTAAAGTGGAGGTAACAAGTAGAAATGTTCTATCGATAGAATACTTTGGTTCCTCTAACAGTGAATCTTCTAAAGACAGAATACATAGATAAATTCAACTCTGCGTCTTGACAGAACTGTATGTCTTGTTTCAGTTTCTAGATCACTTCTATTAAGACCTCTGACTATTCAGCTGATTTTGTGATCGAATTACCCAAAATTTGCCAAACGTTGGGACTTTTATAGACGAAAGGCTCACTGTGGCCTTTGAAGACTGAGTAACAATAGTGGTTATTTTATAGACAAAACATCAACTTCGAGTCTTCCATAGATAGTAGATCGATTGGGTCAATTGTGCACCTTTTAAGGTAAAGTGGAATTACCCCAAATTTGCAGAAAATAAATGTGGGAGCTATAGCTAAATCTGATCTGTCTTAACATTAGTCATTATACACTTTACCACACTGTGGTACAGAGTATTATGTACAAAGCCATAAATTAACCCATATGTTTGTAACAGGCAAAAGGAAACGAGATACACATGGTTCCTTTTGAGAATATGCATAGAATCACTTTTTAAGTCGATTTATGCATGTCCGTCTGTATGTATTTTTGTGAACAAAGTACAGGTCGCATTTATGATCCGATTTAGATGAAATTTGGTACATGTCACCTATTTGGCCCAAGGATGAACTCTAATGAAATTGGTGAAAAACGGTTTAGATTTAGATATAGCTCCTATATATAGTTTCGTCCGATTTTATGTAAATGGAGCGCCATACTGCCAATATTGGTCCGATTGAGACAACATTTTCACAGAGTACTGACATAGGCCCAGATTGATGTATGCGAAGTTTTGTTTAAATCGTTTCAGATTTAGAATTAGTTTTATCCGATTTTATGTAAATGTTGCACCAAACTCCTAATATTGGTCCGATTGTGACAAAATTGTGCATAGAGTACTGAATTAGGTCTACATTGATGTATGCGAAGTTTAGTTGGAATCGATAGAAATAGCTCCCGTATATAGTTTCGTCCGATTTTATGTAAATGGAGCACCAAAGAGACTTTTGAACTTCCCTTACTGGTTTTACACTGAATTAGAATTAGAATAATATATTTTGGGCGTTTGGTATAAAATGGTATAACATTTAATAAAAAAATATATATATATATATATATATATATGGGTTCATCGTTGGGCCAAATAAATACTCTTGTGCCAAGATTCATCCAATTCGTAGCACCTCGTATACTTCGTTTACAATTTAACATGGACAGACAGGTAGACCAACGTACCTGCATAAATCGACTCAGTGATTCTATGCATATTCTCAAAAGTAACTATGGGTCTATCTTGTTTCCTTTTCCCTGTTGCAAACGTATGCACAAATACATAGTACCCTGTACCACGGTGAAGGATATAAAAACTCCGCCTACTTATGTAAATTTTGGGATTCTAGAGATTTCACAAATTTCTTCAGAGCGTGGAAGAGTAGTCAATCCCTTAGAATTCTATTGTGCAAGGTAAAAAAGCTTAGATTACTTGCAGGATACTATCTACTGTGCCCAAATGTTGAGTGTTACAAAAAAAATGAAAATGTCCTTCATAATGTTCTTAAAGTTAATAAAAAACTCCCAACCCTAACATCTTTGACTTTAAACAGTGTAACTTCTCATTGAAAAAAATAAGTGAGGTGGGTGTACCCCGTTTGAACCATCAAATTTTTGTTTTTCTTTTTCCACTCCGTTCCTGTTCTACTCAGTCAATTGTCAGTTGTCAAACAAACAGAACAGCAGTGCTTTATGATGCCCGATTACATTTGAAGTTTTGCCTTTTTTTCTTTGAGTGAAATGTGAACAAAATATCTGACAGAATAAATTCCATGGAAATCACCCAGCCAGCCAGCATTTATGCTGATGTTGACAACAATAATAAAAGTAATAAACATTACATATCAATATACAAAGATACAAACATATACGAGTATACACATACATACATGTGGAAGTACGTATGTACATATGTTTGTAGTAAATATATTTTTCAAAATGAACACGAGCATAAATACAGATTTACATGGAATATGTCAGGCACAAAGTACGATGAGTGCGTATATGTGTATGTATACATTCGTAAATGTAAATATGTATGTATATGTATACTTACAAATAAACATCCATCCATCCATAAATCTTTTCGACAACCATTTCACATTGAACTTGAAAAAGAGTTTTCAATGTTTGGAATAAAAAAAAAAAAAAATAAATAAATAAATTCCAATCCCGAATATGAGGATAATAGTCGTCATGACATTGACAATCATGCCAATACAACTATGATTATATGTTTGTGTGTATGTAAGTTTAGTGATGATATTTGTGTGACAATTGTGTCGTCATGGCATGTTTATTGTTTTCAGCGCCAGTTCGAAAGCAAAGGTTTTTGATTGACAGCACATGCTAGCCAGGCCTAATTTAACAGAAAAAAAACAACAACAAAAGTGGAAGGATCTTCTGTAGTAATCTTTTAAGTCCTGGCACTTAGTTTGATTGTTAAGTTCCCCATTTTTCTCCCGATGGCAGGGCTATTATTTTTAGATTTTTATTGAAAGCGTGTAGCCTTACTTTTGGAATATTTCTTGGAATTTGTTATAGTTGTGTGTTGTTGTTGTTTTTTGCTTTGAAAAACAAACTGTGATCAGAGAATATTTGTTCTTGTTGTAATATTTGGTAACCAATAAATACACCATCCGGCACACACTTCCATTAGTTTTACGCGTGTGTGTGTGGGAGGGAATTCTTTTACACGTGTACTACTCATATAGGTATATCAGTTTGTATTCTTTGAAATTCGTTATTTTTTCTCAATATGGGCCTAACGTTGAGAAACGACAATAACAACAACAGTAATAAAATAGGTATGAGTGTATGTTGCAATCGCATACAAAAATGGAAAAAAATATATGTATATCAACATAGGCATCATGATAGATGGAGTATTGAATATTAGAGTGGGCAAAAGAAAAATATTTCTTTTCAAAGGACCCACAAGGCGTGGATTTTTTAAAGAATATTTTTTCTCAAGGATCAATACAAGGCGTGGATTTTTTAAAGAAATTTTTTTTCGAAGGACTTACAAGGCGTGGATTTTTCAAAGAAATTTTTTTCCGAAGGACTTACAAGGCGTGATTTTTTCAAAGAAATTTTTTTTCGAAGGACTTACAAGGCGTGGATTTGTCAAAGAAATTTTTTTTCGAAGGACTTAGAAGGCGTGGATTTTTTAAAGAATATTTATTCAAAGGATCAATACAAATTATCAATATGGGTCTACAGTTTGACATAGTCCCCATATATAGGTCCCGCTGGTGCAGAAATTTTCCGGTATGGTACATGTTTAAACCAGTAAGGAAAGTAGTAAAGTCGGACGGGGCCGACTATATGATACCCTTCACCACTATGGGTATATTAAACAGGACTATTAACATGAAATTGGATGAAATAAAATATGTGATATTAATCTAAATGAGAATCTTCCTAGATCTATCCATAAACAAGCTATATCCAAATATGAACCGATTTCAACGAAACTTTTCACAGGTTAGGTTATACTAATTTCAGTAGGTTTTGCTCCTATCAGCCATATATTATTGGTTCCTTGGTGCGTCAATTACATAAAATCAATTTATAATATATAGGAGCTATATCTAAATCTGAACCGATTTTCTCGAAACTTGGCTCAATTCAGTTATGCTAAATTTCGTGCAAATCGAAAGATATTTAGGGACTTTGGTGCGCCATTTACACGAAATCGGACGAAACTATATATGGGAGCTATATCTAAATCTGGACCGATTTTTACGAAACTTGGCAGACATTATTCTAGACTCAATTCAGTACATTATATCAAATTTCGCGCAGATCGAAAGATATATAGGGAATTTTGGTGCACAATTTACATGAAATCGGACGAAACTATATATGGGAGCTATATCTAAATCTGTACCAATTTTCACAAAACTTGGCAGACATCACTCTAGGCTCAATTCAGTACGTTATGTGAAATTTCGTGCAAATCGAAAGATATTTAGGGACTTTGGTGTACCATTTACATGAAATCGGACGAAACTATATATGGGAGATATATCTAACTCTGGACCGATTTTCACGAAACTTGGTAGACATCACTCTAGGCTCATTTCAGTACGTTATGCGAAATTTCGTGCAAATCGAAAGATATTTAGGGACTTTGGTGCGCCATTTACATGAAATCGGACGAAACTATATATGGGAGCTATATATAAATATGGGCCGATTTTCACGTAACTTGGCAGACATCACTCTAGGCTCAATTCAGTACGTTATGCGAAATTTCGTGCAAATCGAAAGATATTTAGGGATTTTGGCACACCATTTACATGAAATCGGACGAAAATATATATGGGAGCGAAATTTCGTGCAAATCGAAAGATATTTAGGGACGTTGGCACACCATTTACATGAAATCGGACGAAAATATATATGGGAGCTATATCTAAATCTGGACCGATTTTCACGAAATTTGGCAGACATCACTCTAGGCTCAATTCAGTACGTTATGCCAAATTTCGTGCAATTCGAAAGATATAGAGGGACTTTGGTGCACCATTTACATTAAATCGGTCGAAAATACATATGGGAGCTATATCTAAATCTGAACCGATTTTTCCCAATTTCAATAGGGTTCGTCCTTGGGCCAAGTAAGTGACCTGTGCCAAATTTCATTCAAATCGGATCATAAATGCGACCTGTACTTTGTTAGCAAAAATACATGGACGGACGGACAGACCCACATGCATAAATCGACTCAGAAAGTGATTCTATGCATATTCTTAAAAGGAACCATGGGTCTATCTCGATTATTTCTGTCTGTTACAAACATATGCACAAAGACATAATACCCTGTACCACAGTGTGGTGAAGGGTATAAAAAAATTTCGATATGGGACCTAGACTTTGGGGGATAAGAAACCTTGGGGTATGTTTTGCTTTACCCTTAAGTATTAAGACCTCGTCTCATGAAGATCTTAGCCGGATTTTCCATCCAATGTGGCAACATGGGTTCATTGAGGATGAAAAACCTTATATACAGAAATAAAGGACCGTATTTTGTCATAGCCCCCATATTAATATCCCGCCCCATTTGAAGTGTTTAGTCGAATTTTCCTACCGAACTGAATAATATCCCATATACTTAGAGTATAACAAAGTAGACAAAATAAAGTCCCCATATAAATGTTCTGCGCAAATCTTTCATCTTAATGGGTTGTAATTTCGAATTCTGGGTTTTTGGAAGGCATAAACTTTATTTAAACCAGTAAGGGAAATAGTAAAGTCGGACGGGGCCGACCATATGATACCCTTGACCACTTTGGGTATATTCAACAGATAGAATCCTAACAGACGTCGCATTATTGAAGGACCATTAACATAAAATTAAACATGTAATTCTGCAACCTATACTAAATCTTGGTCAGATATAGAGTTGATTCTTACAATGGGACAAAACTATTTAAATAAATTTAAAACAAAATATGAAAATCTAAACCGATTTCATCGAAACTTGTCGCATGTTAGGTTACACTTCACAACTATGTTGTCAGGGTATTATAGTGTTGTGCAGCTCCAAGAGTTTGTAACGCCGAGAAATATTGGTCCTAGACCCACCTTTAAGTATACCGATCGTCATATCTCGGCTAGCTGAGTCGATCTTGATATGTGTGTCCGTCCGTCCGTCTGTCCATTATAATTTGTAAACACGATACAGGCCACAGTTATGGACCAATCTTCACGAATTTTTGCATGTAGGATGGGTTCGACCCAATGAAGACCCCTATTGTTTTTGGTAAAGATCGGTTAATATTTAGGGGATGAAATGGACCAAATACTATTTTTTCGGTTTTTCTGGTCGCTGCAGATGCCGCAATTATGGCCCTTCTCCCTTTACATAGAGAAGGGGATTGGGCCAAAGAATAAGCATGCCTTCTTTATAAAAATCGGTCAATATTTAGCGGGTTAAATGGACCCTGACTTTTGTGTGAAAAATGACAAAATTTGTATTCTATGGCGTATATGTTTACTCCTAAAGTACATATACCCGAAAAGTTGATAGTATATCCAAGAGGAGTGGTTGGCTTTTAAATTGATACCAGTTATTTTGTCGCATGTACTCGGATGTGGTAGTTACACTTAAATATTTACAGGTGCTTACGTATTCAGATATTATTTAATAAACCATTGCCACACTAGAGGCAATGGAACATGTCAAAGCGCTGATCGCTTTGACTTGTTCCATAAGGTTCCACTTATGGTCAAGGACAACGCCTTTAATTTTCGGAGATGATCAAATAATAATTTTGGGATGAAGTAACCCGAAAACTTATTTTTTTGTATTTTTTTCCGATTCAATGTATAGGCTACAATTATAAGCCGAACATCACAACCCAACCCACGGTGAAGGGAAAATGGACAAGTAATTAGAAGGGCTGTACTGAATATTGGTAATATTCCGAAAATATGTCAGTATAAGGAAGATGTGCTGTTGACCTCTAATCGGGCAAGAGGGTGCAACTATCATGAAATATTACCCAGGCTCGGAATACAAATTCGCAGAAAGATAGAGTTCTATGGTAGTTGTGTAGGGTATCGTATGGTCGGCCCCGTCCGACTATACTGCTCCGCTCACTGGTTTACTTATAAATCCAAATTTCATGCAATTCGAAGGATATATAGGGACTTTGGTGCACTATTTACCTAAAATCGGACGAAAATTAACACACATCGTTCTAGACGCAATTTAGTACGCTTTGCCAAATCGAAAAGATATATAGGTACTTTGGTGCACCATTTTCCTTAAATCGAGCGAAAATATATATGGGATCTATATCTAAATCTGAACCGATTTTAACGAAACTTTGCACACAGCGGTCTAGGCTGACTTCAGTACTCTGTGCCAAGTTTCGTGCAAATCGGAAGATTATAGGGACTTTGTTGGACCATTTACTTAAATCGGACGAAAATATATATGGGAGCTATATCCCAATGTGAACCGATTTTCACGAAACTTTGCACACATCATTCTAGACTCAATTCGGTACGCTATGCAAAATTTATTGCAAATCCAAACATATATAGGGACTTTGGTGCATCATTTACTTAAAATCGGACGAAAATCTATATGGGAGCTATATCCCAATGTGAACCGATTTTCATGGAACTTGACACAAAATTTCGTGAAAATCGAATGATATATAGGGACATTGGTACACCATTTACATAAAATCAGACGAAAATATATATGGGAGCTATATCTAAATCTGAACCGATTTTCAGGAAACTTAGCACACATCATTCTAGACTTTATTCAGTACGCTGTGTCAAATTTCGTGCAAATCGAAGGATATATATGGGCCGTTTACATTAAATCGAACGAAAATATATATGGGAGCTATATCTAAATCTGAACCGATTTTTCCCAATTTCAATAGGGTTCGTCCGTGGGCCAAATAAGTGATCTATGCCAAGTTTCGTCCAATTCGGATCATAAATGCGACCTGTACTTTGTTCACAAAAATACATGGACGGACATATGGACGAACGGACATGCATAAATCGACTCAGAAAGTGATTCTATGCATATTCTCAAAAGGAACTATAGGTCTATCTCGTTTCCTTTTGCCTGTTGCATACATATGCACAAAGACATAATACCCTGTACCACAGTGTGGTGAAGCGTATAATTATGAATTTATAAAAAATGCTGTGGACAGTGATTCCGTAGACTTCCACATATTAAAATATCATCAGAAGTCAGAAGAAAATGATACCATGTATGCCATAGACTAATGGTATATATTTGTCGACAATACGAAATTCTTTCTAATATTTTTATATCCTTTAATTCACTGTGGTATAGGGTATTATGTCTTTGTGCATATGTTTCTAACAGGCAAAAGGAAACGAGATATACCCATGGTTTCTTTTGAGAAAATCCATAGAGTAACTTTTTGAATCCTGTTGAAATTGGGTAATAATCAGTTGAAATTTAGATATAGCTTCCATATATTTTTTCGTTCGGTTTTACGTATATGATGTACCATGCTCGCGTATTGAGACTAGAATTGAGTGTTTTAAGTTCTGTTGGAATCGAAGACAAGATTTTCTTAGAAGATCCATTTGTATTCATAGTGATGTAGGCTTCATATAGCCGGCCCGTCCGACTTTTGTCACTTTCTAACTGGTTATTATACAATGTGTTTTTACGACCCACCTTAATATTCTATATATTTTCAATTAAAATATCTTTTTGTGTATGAATAGAATCATGACGAATCTGACGCATACCTCAATCTGAATAGAAATAATATAATAATGACAAGAGATAATGATCATTATCGACATTGGTGTAAATCTTTGTTGCTAACTTGAGATTTTGAATTGAGTTCATGCTTTTACAAATTTGCTTGCTAAACCTTTTTTTTGGCATTTCCTTTGTATAATATTCCTTGTTATTGTTTGCGAAACAAGAATAAAAACAAATTACGAATTTTTGAGTAATACAAATTAGAAAAAAGGGTTTTTTTATATTCTTTATTATATTTTCAATTGTATTATTTACAGATCATATTTTATGGCCAAATAAGGCCATGTCATGAAAAAAGATGAAAAGAAGAAGAAGAAGAAAAACGCACAAACCAAGCTTTTGTTAAAATCAGAAAAAACAACAACAAAGTTGTCATGCATTGAAACAATTTTTGCTAACTTTGCAAACACGTTAGTTAACAGCTGACAACAAATTGAAAATAAAGGCAACAATAAACAATAAGCGAACAGAAAAAAAACAACAAAAATAACACAAACAAACCAAAAATAATAAAAAATTGACACAATAACCAAAATACAAAAACGAAAAAAAAACACTCTACACAAAAAATGAAATACAAATGGCTTTTTACAAATTTCTGCCAACTCGTTGTGATTTGCTGTCATCGAGGGGGGTATGTGGGGCTGTGCAATGGGTTTGGGAGACAGCGGTAATGCTGCTGCACTGCACTGCACTGCACGCATTGTCTTAGTTTAACATTGTAAATGTGCTTACCACTGATAAACCACATTTGTCAACTTGTCTGTTAAATAAGGCAGAGGGAGCGTGGGAGGGAGGGAGGTAGTGTGGTAGAAAACAACTAGACAAAACCCCAAAAATAAAAGTAAAATGTCAATGTTTTTAACGAGGGTTTGGCAACAACAAAACAAAGCACATTTACCATCAACAACAACAACAGCGGTAAATATAATTTAAAGTAAACTATTTCCACTAAGAGCATTAGAGTTTTATTTGTTTCGGAAAAGCTGATAGAAAATATGTTACTCGGAAGTTATTTAACTTCAGTTTTCGAATATCTTATTGAAGCTCTTTTAAATTAAAGAGTTGTGTTAAAGGAATCAAGAAAGGAATTCACCAAGAACCAGTCAGGTTGCGGGAAGATTTTCATAATGATTCATTTTTGAAATTTGTTGGGACAACTCCCAAATGATTTAGGTCAGAAAAGTGTCTTCTTCCAAGAATTGGACTCGAAGGTTATTCTAAATATTGAATCCAAGATGGAGAGTTGTTTGCGAGTAAAGACGTCGAACGGTGGTTTAAAAATATGTTATATTTTTTTTTGCCTTTCTAGAACCTATGCTAAATTTCGTATCAACTCCAACGAAAATATATATGGGAGCTATACCGATTTCAACAATCTGAACCGATTTCAACAAAACTTGTAACATCACTATATTATATAAAATTGTGTGTCAATCGTACAAACCTATAGTATAAATTTACATAAAATCGAAGGGAAATATATATGGCAGCTTTATCTAAATCTAAACAGATTTTCACGAAACATAGCAGTTAAATTAAAATAGGGCGAAAATATATATAGTAGCTATATCTAAATCTGAGCCGATATTCTCAAAACTTAGCACACATTTTTCTATATTCAATGTAGTACGCTTTGCAAATCGAAAGATATGTAGGGACTTTGGTGCACCATTTACTTAAAATCGGACGAAAATATATATGGGAACTATATCTAATTTGTGCCGACTTCCATGAAGTTTAGCACACTTCATTCTAGACTCAATTCAGTACGCTATGCCAAATTTCGTTCAAATAGAAAAAATATATATACGAAAATAAGCACACATTCTTCTAGACTAACTTCTGCATGCTATGTCAATTAACATTACATCAAATCTAAAGAAATACAGGGGATTTGATGCACCATTTACATAAAATCGGACCAATATATATATATATATGGGAGCTATATCTATTTTGCATGGAGAAGGGGATCGGGCCAAAGAATAAGCATGCATGTTTTGATAAAGATTGGTCAATATTTAGCGGATCAAATGGACCCTGACTTTTGTGTGAAAAATGACAAAATTATTATACTATGGCATATATATTTACCCCTGAATGACATAGACCCGAGAAGTTTATATTATATCCAAGAGGAGTGGTTGACCTTTAAATTAATACCAATTATAGTGTTGTATGTGCTCGGATGTGGGAGTTACACCCAAATATTTACAGGTATATCCGTATCCTTATATTATTTGGTAACCCATTATCACTCTAGAGCTCGGAACTATAGCGCTGATTGCTTTGAAATGTTCCATAAGGTTCCAGTTTTGATCAAGGACAACGCCTATAATTTTCGGTGATGATCAGATAATAATTTTGGAATGAAGTGGACCGAAACCTTAAGTTTTTGTGTTATTTTCGAGTCGATATATAGACCACAAATGAAAGCCGAACATCACAATACAACCCACGGTGAAGGGAATCTGGACAATAGCTGTACTAAATACTCGTAATATTCGGAAAATATGTCAGTGTGAGGAAGAGGTGCTGTTTACCTCCAATCGGGCAAGAGGATGCCAATATCACTAAATATTGTCCAGACTCGGAATAAACATCCGCAGAAAATTTGAGTTCCGTGTTAGTTGTGTAGGGTATCGTATGGTCGGCGCCGAATATACTGCTCCGCTCACTGGTTCTACACTCAGTTCAGTACGCTATGCTAAATTTCGTGCAAATCAACAGATATATAGGGACTTTGGGGCACCATTTACATAAAATCGGACGAAATTATATATGGGAGATATATCTAAATCTGAACCGATTTTCAAGAAACTTAGCACACATCACTGTAGACTTAATTTTGTACAATGTGCAAATTTCATGCAAATCGAAAGATATATAAGGACGTTGGTACACCATTTACATAAAATCGGACGAAGATATATATGGGAGTTATATCTAAATTTGGACCGATTTTCGCCAATTTCAATAGGGTTCGTTCTTGGGCCAAATAAAAGAGCTGTACACAATTTCATTCAAATCGGATTATAATTCCGACTTGTACTTTATTTACAATTTAAGATGGGCGGACATGCATAAATCGACTCTGAAAGTGATTCTATGCATATTCTCAAAAGGAACCATGGGTCTATCTTGTTTCCTTTTGCATGTTACAAACATATGCATATAGTGTATAAAAATGGACCTACATAGCAAATTACAGTCATTCGGATTGGAATATTTATTACGAGGGTGATTATTACCATCCAATAAAATAGAATACTGAAATTACCTTTAAGATATCGAAAATGAGTTAATAACTTAATTCCGATTTCCTCTCCTTTCGAATGTATACGAAGTCTAAAATACATATTTCTGGCCTAATTATGAAAATGTATTCAAAGTATTCCCCAATACAATTATACAATTTTTAAGGCATTCAAAAAAATTGTCCAAATCCTTTTCCTACCTCGATTGAACGCTTCAGCTAAATTTCTGCCCATGAATTTTTTCATGATGTTTTGGAAATATAAATTATTGGGTGCCATTTTTGGTTAAATACGGCAAAAAATCCACATTTTCAGGATTCCAGCTCGATCGGTTCACTCTAAATCCAGATTGTACCAAATTTAGTGTCATATATTACACATTAGTGGCAATTTCCAAAACTTCCTACATACCCCAATCCCCAACAGTGATACTAACTCCACATTTTAGAATTATATCTCTATCGGTTTACCCAAAATAAAAATTATACCAAATTTAGTACACATAAGTTCGAATTTCCAAATTCTACACTCCGAAAGTAATTTTAATTCAAAATTTCAGTATTCCTGATCTATTGGTTCAAACGAATCTAAATTGTATCAAATTTAGTACCAATTTAGTAACCCGGCGAAGCACAGGCTTGAGGTCATCGACACTTTGGTATTTTTTAGTGCCAACCTTACTTTCCAAAATACTCCAGACACAATAGTCCAACGGATTGGTATCTGGAGATTTTTGTGGCCATTGTGCGCTTGAAATGAAGCACAGAACCTCATTTTGTAACCATTCTAGGGTGGCGCGTGCTGAGTCCTGTTAGAATGTCCAAGGTCTGCGGCCAAAATGTTTGTGTGTCCAAGGCCTTAATACACCCTCCAGAATATTTTCGCGATAATATTCGGCATTTATTCTGATGCCATGGTCGATTAATACGAACGGAGAGCGACCATCGACTGTTATGACGGCCTACATCATCACCATGGTCAGCGTTTAAGTTCTGGTGGACAACCGAAGGTGCACATATTCAGCTGACCTCTGTGGCAAGTAAACACGATAATTTTGTTTGTTTACAAACTGCTGGACAACGAATGTCAGGAATGTCGAATGTCTCATAGGAGAAAACCAAATTCGGCAGTTCACCACTTTCGGCCAGCGAAGCAACTCTTTAGCTCTTTTGAGTCTATTTTCTTTCTTTACCCCGAGCTCATTTTCCAATATAGGTTCAGCTCACGAGCCATTTTTGGCCACGGGTTTCGATCAAGTCGCTTCTTTACTTTTCAAACCATTTCGGCTGATAATGCTGTTTTGTTCCGTCCACTTTCTTAACGTCGGGCTACGCGATGGTACGAGACACAAAAGATTTATTCTCATTTAAATGCTTGGGGTGCCCTAACGATAGCCACTTGTGGTTTTCCAGCAAAATCACACTACCACGCTTGAATTCCATCGCGAATAACGTCTTTTCTGGAAAATTATAACCAAAATGCTTTTTTACGCTTGTAAACAATATAATAAGCTGTCACTGGAATAATTTTAACAGCTGTCGGACGAGTGGCTTAGAAATGTCGGCAGTCTGAAATTGGTTGCAGTTTTTATACCCTTCACCCCACTGTGGTACAGGGTATTATGTCTTTGTGCATATGTTTGTAACAGACAAAAGGAAACGAGAAAGACACATGGTTCCTTTTGAGAATATGCTTAGAATAACCTTTTAAGTCGACGTATGCATGTGCGTCCGTCCGTCTGTCTGCCCATGGTAAATTGAAAACAAAGTATGATCCGAATTGGATGAAATTTGGCATAGATCACTTATTTGGCCCAAGGACGAACCCTATTAAAATTGGTAAAAAATCGGTTCAGATTTAGATATAGCTCCCAGATATATATTTTCGTCCGATTTAAGGTAAATGGTGCACCAAATTCCCTAAATATCTTTTGATTTGCACGACATTTGTAACAGCGTACTGAATTAAGCCTAGAATGATGTGTGCTATGTTTCGTGAAAATCGTGTCGAAATCGTGTGAAAATCGTGTCGATGTAGCTCCCACATTTATTTTCATCCGATTTAATGTAAATCCCTTCATATCCCTCGATTGGCACGAAATGTGGCATAGCGTACTGAATGAACGATATGTGTCAAATTTCGTGACAATCGGTTCAGATTTAGATATAGTCCTGCATATATTTTCGTCCGATTTTACATAAATGCTGTACCAAACTCCTAATGTTTGTCCGATTACCACGAGATTTTGCACAACGTATCAAATTAAGACTTGAATGACGTTATTGGGTTTTGTTGAAGTTGGTGCAGATGCAATCATAGCTTCCATATGTATTTCGAACGGGTGTCTGATTGAGATTAAATTTTTAACAGTGCGGCGTACCGAATAGCGTGTATCAATTTTTTCTTTAAATCGTTTTCCATAGATTTGTCCCATGGCACGCTGACGACTCTAAATCTACCCGAAATGTTCCCTCAAAGAAACATTGATATGCAATTGTAAGGATATTTATGTACAATATACCCCAAGTGGTGAAGGGTATCATATAGTCGACCAAGTCCGACATTACTTCTTTCTTTACTGGTTTCATCTCACCCTGTATAGTACAGTTCAGTCCTTTTCGTATACTTATGAGTACACACTTTCAAACTCCTTTCCCTATATCGAGTCTACTTATTGACCTTAATTCGCATTTTTAATTTGTTACATATTACGAAATTGTACCAAATTTAGTACATTTCGGATAGTTCGCATATCCAAAAAACCTTTGCTACATCTTTCCTACACTTCTTTAGTGACCCTCAATTAAATTTTACAGTTCTAGCTCTACTGGTCGCCAAATACAAATGGTACCACATTTAGTATTTATTATACCATGTTGTACGGATTTCCAAAAACCCAGCCTTATCTGTCATTTTTGGACCAAGAGTGTGAGGGTCACTCTTGGTTAAGATTCTAGCTCCAGCCGTTTCGTCTGGGCGTGATGAATCGTTAAGTCAGTCAGTGAATCAGTCAGTCAACCACTTTACTTTATACTAATAAAAGTATAGATAATATTACGAAGACACGACGTATATCCGATAAATATGTCTTAACTCTTGAATGATTGGAGTTTAGTTTGGTTCAAACCGGTTAAGATTTAAGTATAGCTTTCATAGATAGCTTCATACGATTTCATATAAATTGTGCACAAAAATTCTATATTTTTCCGGATCTTTGAATTTTAACAGTGAGGCTTAAATATTGATAGACGTTTGAGAAATTGTACAGTATTGAAACCTACCCCCGAAGAAGGTATTTTATTTATTATGCTTCCAACACCATATTTATTTGTCTAAATAATAACGACACTAATTTAATATTTATTTTAATGTTTAATTGGTTCTTAATATCATTGTTATTTTCCACCTATGAAAATCACTTATCTCTACTCGAGAGAAAAACCGCAACAATCAAAACAGATTTTAATCTATTTCGTATAGTTTTGTTTTGTGCACTCATCCGTCAATGATATGACTCTTAACTGGATTCATTCGTTTCATTCATTTATTATTTCAAATTTCAACCGCAAAACATATTAGATATACGGTGTTTTTTTTGCTCAATGTTCTTCATATTTGTTCTTGACTTAGAACAACGCCAACAACGTTGATTTGTTGTTGGCATTTTCATTTTCAAGAATTGTTTTAGTTTTATTATTGTCTTGCGGTTGTTGACGTACATTGTCTATGAAAGAAATCATAAGTAATGTGGTGTTTTTTTTTGAATTACATAAATATTGGTTGGATTTTATGGCTTGTAAATTAAATTTTATGGTTTTTGAGGTGGAATATTTGTTTTGTGTTAATTTTGTATTTAAATAAAAAAATATATAATTAAGAATAAATAATAGACATTAATTTGTGTTAATGGAAAAAAAACAAAAAAGGAAACGAGATAGACACATGGTTCCTTTTTGATGCACCAAGGTCCCTATATATCTTATATAGCTACCACATATATTTTCGTCCGATTTTTAGTAAATGGTGCACTAAAGTCCCCAAATTTTTCGATTTGAACGAAATTTGGCACAACGTAATGAATTAAGCCTGTAATGATGTGTGTCAAGTTTCATGAAAATCGGTTCAAATTGGGATATATCTCTAAATCGAAAGATATATAGGGAATATACATAAAATCGGACGAAACTATATATGGGAGCTATATCTAAATCTGAAAACTTTGCACACATCATTCTACTCATAAGTCAGTACACTGTGCCAAATTTCGTACAAATCGAAAAATATATAGGGACCTTGGTGCATCATTTACTTAAAATCGGACGAAAATATATATGGGAGCTATATCCTAATCTGAATCAATTTTCATGAAACTTGACACACATCATACTACACCCAATTCAGTACGTCATACCAAATTTCGTCCAAATCGAAAGATACGTAGGGACATTGGTGCACCATGTACCTTAAATCGGACGAAATTATATATATAAATCTGAGCCGGTTATAACGAAATTCAGCACACATCATCATGGTCTTAATTTAGTACTATGTACCAAATTTCGTGCAAATCGAGATATATATATATATATAGATATATCAGCTTGCGCGTTGATACCATATATATATATATACCAATGTCCCTACGTAGATTTCGATTTGGACGAAATTCGGTACGTACTGAATTAAGTCTAGTATGATGTGTGTCAAGTTTCATGAAAATCGGTTCAGATTTAGATATAGCTCCCATATATATCTTCGTCTGATTTTAGGAAAATGGTGCGCCCAAGTTCGATTTGCACAAAATTTAGCATAGCATACTAAATCGTGTCTAGAATGATATGTGCAAAATTTCGTGAAAATCGGTTCAGATTTAGATATACCCCTCATATATATTTATGTCCGATTTTATGTAAATGGTGTACCAATGTCCCTATATATCTTTAGATTTGCACGAAATTTGGCATAGCGTACTGACTTGAGTCTAGAATGATGTGTGTTAAGTTTCGTAAAAATTGATTCAGATTTAGATTCGGCATTTTTTGTTTAGTGCTCTATATCTCAGAACTTATTAAACATATATAACAACTTTATGGCTGATTATTGTCCTCTGACTTACTTACTTAGCTGGCTTTTTACAGAACGGTTGTTCCATAAGCCGAGATTCAAAAAGATTTCCAAGCGCGTCGGTCTTGTGCGCATCTCCTCCAATTTGAAAGATCACGTTGTTTTCCACATGGTCTTTTCATCTAATTCGTGGCCTTCTCCTTCTACGGGAACCATCAGTAGGCTCACTTTTATGTGCCTTTTGAGTTGGGACATTCTCATTCATTCGCACAACATGGCCTAGCCACCGTAGTCGCTGCAGCTCAATACGACTGACTATGTCCATGTCCGTGTATAAATTGTAGAGCTCGTGGTTCATTCGACGCCGATATTCATCGTCGACGCAGATCGGCCCGTAGATCTTTCGGAGAATTTTTCTTTCAAACACCCCAAGAGTTGCCTCATCTGCTTGCGCAAGTACCCATGCTTCAGATCCATATAATAGCTCGGGTAGTATCAGCGTCTTGTAAAGTGTGAGTTTGGTCTGTTTCTAAACTGCTTACTTAGACCAAAGTAGCATCTGTTGGCCATCACAATCTTTCTCCGAATTTCAAAACTGATATTATTCGTTTTATTTATGGCGGTACCAAGTTATATAAAATCTTTAACTACCTCGAAGCTGTAGTTCTCAAGTTCCACAGTTGGTCCGTGTCTACTGGACGTCTGGCGCGTTGATACCATCAGCTTGGTCTTCTCGCCGTTTACTGCCAGGCCCACTTTTGCAGACCCCTTCTCAATTTGGTTAAAGGTGGCTGTTACCGCACGCAATGTTCGACCCATTATATCGATGTCATCGGCGTAGGAGAGTAGCATGTGTTGTTTGGTGTACAGACTAACATTTCTGTTCACCATTGCCTCTCTTGTGACTTTTTCCAGCAGGATGTTATAATGGTCGCACGACAAACTGTCGCCTTGTCTGAATCCTCGTTCGGTATTAAAGGGCTCCCATAGGTCCTTTCCGAATTTAACTGCTGACCTTGTGCCAGTTAAAGTTATCTTGCATAGCCGTATTGGTTTTGCAGGAATACCGAACGTAGATATGGCTTTAATCACCCCTGAACGGATATGGCTGTTGAATGCGGCTTTATAGTCGACGTTTTTTATACCCTTCACCACACTGTGGTACAGGGTATTATGTCTTTGTGCATATGTTTGTAACAGGCAAAAATAATCGAGATAGACACATGGTTCCTTTTGAGAATATGCATAGAATCACTTTCTGAGTCGATTTATGCATGTCCGTCTGTCCGTCCGTCCGTCCGTCCATGTATTTTTGTTAACAAAGTACAGGTCGCATTTATGATCCGATTTGGATGAAATTTGGCATAGGTCACTTAATTGGCCCAAGGACGAACAATATTGAAATTGGAGAAAATCGGTCCATGTTTAGGCATAGCTCCCATATACGGATACCCCCAAATTTTCGGTATTTTGAGGTTCTTGAGCGCATTTTTTAACTGAATTCGCTGAAATTTGGTACTTTGAGTTCGTATTGGGTAGCAAATCTCCCTACCAAAAATTATAAATAAAGGTCCATTTTTTTGGATAGCCCCCATATAAGGGTACCCCCAATTTTCGGTATTTTGGGGGTTTTGATCGCATTTTTCGAACGAATTCGCTGAAATTTGGTACTTTGAGTTCTTATTGGGTAGCAGATCTCCCTACTAAAAATTATAAATATATGTGCATTTTTTCGGATAGTCCCCATATAAGGGTACTCCCAATTTTCGGTATTTTGGGGTTCTTGAGCTCGTTTTATAACTGAATTCCCTGAAATTTTGTACATTGGGTTCTTATTGGGTACCAAATTACTCTACTAAAAATTATAAATATAGGTCCAGTTTTTCTGGTAGTCCCCATATAACGGTACCCCCAAATTTTTAGTATTTTGGGGGTTCTTATCGTATTTTTCGACAGAATTGACTGTAATTTAGTACGTCGAGTTCTTATTAGGAAGCAAATCTTTCCACAATAAATTATAAATATAGGTCAATTTTTTCTGGTAGCCCCCATATAAGGGTACCCCCCAATTTTCGGTATTTTGGGGTTCTTGAACGCGTTTTTTAACCAAATTCTTTGTAATTTGGTTTTTTGTAGTTGTATATGATAACAAACCTCCCTCCCAAAAATTATTAATATTCGCACCCCTTTTAGGGGTAGTCCGCTTATAACCCCCTTTTTATACAGTACTAAATTAGGTCATGATTAATGAATGCGAAGTTTTGTTGAAATCGGTTCAGATTTAGATATAGCTCCCATATTTAGTTTCGTCCGATTTAAAGTAAATTGCGCACCAAACGCCCAATATTGGTCCGATTGAAGCAAAATTTTGGGCAGAGTATTGAATTAGGTCTAGATAGTTATATGTCAAGT
This sequence comes from Musca vetustissima, assembly GCF_032173495.1. Lineage (NCBI taxonomy): Eukaryota > Metazoa > Arthropoda > Insecta > Diptera > Muscidae > Musca > Musca vetustissima. The sequence continues at coordinate 19,827 of NW_026877169.1, read as the reverse complement.
TTTGTTAAAATCGGTTCATATTTAGATATAGCTCCGATTTATAGTTTCGTACGATTTAATGTAAATAGTACACCAAACTCCCAATAGTGGACGACTAAAGCAAAATTTTGCACCGAGTACTGAATGTATGTAAAATTTTGTTGTAATCGGTACAGATTTAGATATAGTTGCTTTATATAGTTTCGTCCCATTTTATGTAAATGAAGCTCCATACTGCCAATATTTATCCTATTGCGACAAAATTTTGCACAGCGTACTAAACTAGGTCATTGATGACATCGGTTCAAATTTTGATATAGCTCCCATATATAGTTTCGTCCGATTTAAAGTAAATTGTGCACCAAACTCCCAATATTGTTCCGATTGAATCAAAATTTTGCACAGAGTACTGAATTAGGTCCCGACTGATGCATGCGAAATTTCTATATCTACAGGATATTGTAGATATTAACATGTCTTGCATGTACCCATAGTGGTGAAGGGTATCATATAGTCGGCCCGTCCGACTTTTGAACTTTCCTTACTGTTTTTTTTGTTTACAAACTGCTGGACATCAAATGTTTTCTCATCAAAGAAAACCAAATGCGGCAGTTCAACACTTTCGGTCATGCTCTTTAGCTCTATTCAGTCTATATACTTTCTGTTCCATCACGAATAACTTTTTTCTGGAAAATTCTTACCATAAAGCTTTTGTACGCTTGTAAACAATATAATGAGCAGTCACTGGAAAAATTTTACCAGCTTTTGGACGAGTGGCTTCGAAATGACTGCAGTCTGAAATTGGTTGCAGTTTTTTCATTTCACCCTGTATACCCTCACCCTATGGTTTGCTGTATATTATCGCGAAAATATTCTGGAGGGTGTATTAAAGCCTTGGGCACGCAAACATTTTGGCCGCAGACCTTGGACATTCCAACAGGACCATCCTGAGTGCGATGGTGGACGCGTCATCCATTTTTTGGAAATCAAGGTTGGCATTAAAAAATACCAAAGTGTCGATCACCTGAAGCAAGCGCTTCGCCGGGAATGGCCCAAACTACCGCAGAGCAACAATCGGGCAGCGTGTGATGGTTTCATTGGCCGTTTGAAGGCCATAATACGTGCCAAAGGTGACCAATTAGGAAAGTTCAAAAGTCGGACGGGGTCGACTATGTGATACCCTTCACCACTATGGGTACATGCAAGACATGTTAATATCTACAATATCCTGTAGATATAGAAATTTCGCATACATCAGTCGGGACCTAATTCAGTACTCTGTGCAAAATTTTGCTTCAATCGGACCAATATTGGGAGTTTGGTGCACAATTTACTTTAAATCGGACGAAACTATATATGGGAGCTATATCTAAATCTGAACCGATTTCAACAAAACTTCGCATTCATTAATCATGACCTAATTTAGTACGCTGTGCAAAATTTTGTCTCAATCGGATAAATATTGGCAGTATGGTGCTCCATTTACATAAAATCGGACGAAACTATATATGGCAGCTATATCTAAATCTGAACCGATTCCAACAAAATTTCACATTCATCAGTCGGAACCTAATCTAGTAAGCTGTGCAAAATTTTGCTTCAATCGTACCAATATTGGGAGTTTGGTGCACAATTTACTTTAAATCGGACGAAATTATATATGGGAGCTGAACCGATTTCAGCAAAACTTCGCATTCATCAATGACCTAATTTAGTATGCTGTGCAAAATTTTGTCTCAATCGGATAAATATTGGCAGTATGGTGCTCCATTTACATAAAATCGGACGAAACTATATATAGCATATTTAAATATAAATCTGAACCGATTCCAACAAAATTTCTCATACATCAGTCGGGACCTAATTCAGTACTCTGTGCAAAATGTTGCTTTAGTCGGACCACTATTGGGTGTTTGGTGCACTACTTACATTAAATCGGACGAAACTATACATCGGACCTATATCTAAATCTGAACCGATTTCAACAAAACTTGGCATATAACTATCTAGACCTAATTCAATACTCTGTGCAAAAGTTTGTCTCAATCGGACCCCAATTGGGAGTTTGATGCATCAATAAGTTAAAATAGGACGAAAATATATATGGGAGCTATATCTAAATCTGAACCGATTTTCTCCAATCAGGTTCGTCCTGTAAATGCGACCTGTACTTTGTTAACAAAAATACATGAACGGACGGACGGACATGCATAAATCAACTCAGAAAGTGATTCTATGCTTATTCTCAAAAGGAACCATGGGTCTATCTCGATTTTTTTGCCTGTTACAAACATATCCCACCCCAGTTTTTTTATCCCACCCTGTATATCTGTTGGCAACACCGACTGACACACTTTTACTGTAGGAAAAATACAACTCCTTCAGCAACTTTTGAATTTAAACGTAAAAGACGTTTCAAAGAAATCTAATTTTGTAATAGCACACGCACACATTCACACATACACAAAGAGCTGGTCCGCAATCAGTTAACAGGTACTAAGTAGCCATTTATTATGTAAAATCTAATTACTCCTCCACTAATTGAGGTGATAATGGGATTTAGCTATCGTAAGGTATATATCCCTTAAGAACTCGAATATTATCTAATACTAGGGCAAGCTTAGCCATCTTTAATTACGCAGATTATATAATGAATAAAGTTAAGCTGAAATATAATCGGCCAGTAAGTAAGAGGGTCTACATCGAATGATGACATCATCGTCATCATTATAATTAAGCGAATAGCAAAAACAACAAAATAGTTATTATTACATTTGTTGTTATTGCAATTACGCAAAATGTCAATGTACGTCCATGGTTGTAACCAACATAGCGCCTTGCAGTCATGCTCTAATCTCTGCCAATTATAAGACTTAATTACTAATAACCGTTTTCTATTTCTATTTTTTTCAGAATTATCCTTAATGTGAAAATTTTTGTAATAACCTCAAAATAACAATTGTAATAGAGGATTTAAAAAAAAAGGGGAAACCAGAAAAAATAAAAAACAACAACAACTTCAAGTGAAAAACATTAGGAAAAAGAGGAGTGTAACCGAAGTAGTGGCACAGTGTGTGTGTGTGTGGTAAGCTGGCTTAAATTGAAAACTATTACAAACTTGGCCAACATCTATACAAAATAAAGAAAAAAGAAGAAGCATTACAAACCAAGACCATACAGCCAGCAGAGCAACCGACCGACCGCCCATTCAACCAACCAGGCAACCGCCAGTCAAGGATTGGAGTGCCATTTCCCAAAAAACAACGAAACTAAAAACCATGCGAATTGCTTTGAATGAGGATAATTGTCGCCATTGCCATCAGTGTCGTCGTAGCTGTTCCACTTATATGGTTAACATTCCAAACAGAACACATGTCGATACCAAAGAAACACCGAACACCATTTAAACGGAAAAGTTTATTTGGAAATTGAGAAGTGCTATTTTCGAGCGCGCCCTCTCTCTCTCTCTCTCTGCATCTGTGCGTCTGTCTCTTTGTCTATCCAACTGGCTGGTTGTCTGTCACGGTATAACCAAAGTAAAGGAAAACAAAAACTACAACAACGAAGACTCACTGATCCCCCGTGTCCATGTCTCTGTCATAATCATCCCGCCATTAAGAAGCCAAAGTACCACCAAACTGGCCATGTTCCGAACTTCGTATCAAAGTTTACTGTTGACATTGCTGCGTTTGTTGTTGTTGCTGTTTGGCGATTTCGATAATTGGGCAAAGGTGAAGTTTAAAGGTAAGTGAGAATAACGATTGAACGAACACGAACACATTCACATCAGGATCTATATTTTGTAAGACCTTAAGCAGTTATAAGCTGCTTAGTATTGTGATTGAAATCAATAAGTGTTGGAGGGATGGGACGTGATGGGGTGAGTCAAATTGAAACTAATGAGCCAAGTTATATGAGCGTATAACCTGTTGGAGAAGTTCTGACGAGATTTAATGAACGAAAAGTTTTAAGCGCCATGTGATTAGTTATTGATCGATTTTGTGGATTATTGATAATAACTTCGGAAAATGGTGGATGTCAGTTATGTTCGCACATTTTGTAAACTGAATTGTAATATTGCAAATAAATTTCAGCAATAGATTTCAGAAATAGATTTCTAGAAGGTATTAAATTATAGAAAGTAGTAATGGGCAGAGCTATGGTGTTACACAAGGCTACACAATTGGGGATGAAAACCTTTGGCGAGTACATTAAGAACCCGGAACGACAATTTCGCCAAAGGTAAAGTTTTTGAAGTTTTGTTAACTCTAAAATTCATAATGAAACAGTGTTTTATCTGCTATTGCAGGTTATTCGAATGAGGAATATTTTTTCAACCTTCTATCTTGAATCCCTACACGATTTTTCGTTCTTTTTCTTTGATCCTTAAAAAATACATCACGACGCAATTTTTTAACCTTCAAATATTCAACAAAAATGATGCTCATCCCCAAAGTCAAGGCATCGATATTCGTATATTTTCATCGTCCTTTCCCCTTGTATCCGATCCTTGTTCAGAAAACCTTCCCAGCAAACAATTTTTGCCGAGGGCTCTCATATCAGATATTTTCCGAGTAATTTGCAAATAGAAAATTAAGGTTCGAATGTACCAGAAATTTTCTAGAATTAGTAGATATCAATAAATAATTCTTAAAAAAATAAATATTTAAAATAAAAACTCAAAAAATGGAAATTAACCTAAAGGGTCGTAATATGAACCAGAGATCCCATTTTTGGCCATAATTAATAAATCTAAATTAATTAAATCAGTGAGTTTATGAAATAAATATCACATATAGGGGTTTCGAGGACGCTAATTACGATTCTTTGGGAAATAAGTAAAAATTTAAAAGGGTGCATCGAAAAAGGCTGTAAGATTTGTATACCCTTTTTATTTTCTGCGCGCTAGATCGGTATTTTTTCCCACTGTGTGAGGGTTTATGTCTGTCGGCAAAACCGACTGATACTTTTTTACTTGTTTTATATCAAAATCATAGAGTCCTTCTGCAACTTCTTACGATTACGATTCTTCAGGAAATAAGTAAAAATTTAAAAGGGTGCATCGAAAAAGGCTGTAAGATTTGTATACCCTTCACCACACTGTGGTACAGGGTATTATGTCTTTGGGCATATGTTTGTAACAGGCAAAATCAATCGAGATACACCCATGGCTCCTTTTGAGAATATGCATAGAATCACTTTCTGAGTTGATCTACGAATGTCCGTCCGTCCATGTATTTTTGTGAATAAAGTACAGGTCGCACTCATGATCCGATTTGGATGAAATTTGGCACAGTTTACTTACTTGGCCCAAGGACGAACTCTATTGACATTGAAGCAAATCGGTTCAGATTTAGATCCAGCTCCCATATATAGTTTCGTCCGATTTTGGGTAAATGATGCAATGATGATGCAAACTCCCAATATTTGTCCGATTGGGAACAACATTTTGCACAGCGAACTGAATTTGGTCCAGACTGTTGTCTGGGAAGTTTTTTTTTTTTTAATCGGTTCAGATTTATATATAGCTCCGATATATAGTTTCGTCTGATTTTTTGTGAATGATACACCAAACTTCCAATATTTGTCCGATGGGGACAAATTTTTGCACAGAGTGCTGAATTAGGTCGAGAAGTTTTGTTAAAATCGGTTCAGATTTAGATATAGCTTCCATATATAGTATCGCCCGATATTATGGGAATGATTCACCAAACTTCCAATATTTGTTGGATTGGGACCACATTTTGTACAGAGTACTGAATTAGGTCCAAACTGATGTCTGCGAAGTTTTGTTAAAATCGGTTCAGATTTATATATAGATTCGTCTGATTTTTTATGAATGATACACCAAACATCCAAAATTTGTCCTATGCGTGCAATTTTTTCACAGAGTGCATAATTAGGTCCAGATTGATGTCTGCGAAGTTTTGTTAAATCGGTTCAGATTTAGATATAGCTCCCATATATAGTTTCGCCCGATTTTATGGGAATGATGCACCAAACTTCCAATATTTGTCCGATTGGGACAAAATAGAATCACTTTCTGAGTTGATTTACGCATGTCCGACGGTCCATGTATTTTTGGGAATAATGTACAGGTCGCATTTATGATCAGATTTGGATGAAATTTGGCACAGATCACTTTTTTGACCCAAGGACGAACTCTATTGAAGCAAATCGATTCAGATTTAGATATAGCTCCCATATATAGCTTCGTCCGATTTTAGGTAAATGATGCACCAAACTCCCAATATTTGTCCGATTGGGAACAACATTTTGCACAGCGAACTTTATTAGGCCCAGAGTGATGTCTGCGAAGTTTTTTTTTAATCGGTTCAGATTTAGATATAGCTTTCGTATATAGTTTCGCCCGATTTTTTGTAAATTATACACCAAACTTCCAATATTTGTCCGATTTAGCAAAATTTTGTATACCGAATGCAATTGACGAAAAAATGATGTGTGATAAGGTTTGTTGAAATCGGTTCAGATTTCGATATATTTTCGTTCGATTTTATGTAAATGGTGCACCGAAGGGCCTATGTTTGCTCGATTTACACGAAATTTGGCAGAGGGTATTAATTGAATATAGAGTGATAACGAAAAACAAATGGTGTATGCAATGGTTGCTCAATTAGGTCCATGTGTTTATATGTAGCTCCCATGCATAATTTTACTCGGTTTAATACAAATGGTACACCAAAGAATCCAAGTCTGCCCGTTTGACATGTAATTTTTCATTGATTTAAGATATGTGTATGGGGTGTTTCAATTGGTTCAAATATCTATCAAGATAGAACACTTAATTTCGCCCGATTCCATCTCAATGGTCCTCCAAAGATTGTATGTGTGTTCTATCTACAGGATATTGTAGATATTAACATCACTTATATGTAGCCAAAGTGGTGAAGGGTATCATATAGTGGTGAAGGGTATCCGTCTTTTCTCCTACCGAAAGGGCAGTAATTAAGGTTTTGGAGGCTAGTATATATTTATTAAAAAATTATATGTGTAAGTCTATGCTCTGTTCGTCGTCCACAAAACATTGTCATCTTACTCAGTTAAATGGCCATGGTGTTGAATATTCCCATGTTAGGTTATTTTGTCTTAGTTCTTTGAATTATTGTTCGTCGCCAGGTTAATCTTGGTCAACGTCGATTTCGGGGTTTTAAGGTGTAATCTTTTGCTTTTGTAATCATTCCTGGTACATTAGGTTACACAGCTTTTTGTTGCATATGGTATTGGGTCAAAACATTCTGCATATGATCCAGAGACATCTGTTTATAAATACCTGTAACTTTTTTGTGATTGTATTATAAACAAGCCATAGCAGAATCGATGGAAATACACCTCGTACATCGCTGTTATGTTTGGTGTACTTCCTTTTTGTTGATCACTGCTTACCATATGACAGTTCCTCTGATGGTATTGAAATGTTTCTTGAAGTCAATGAACAGTAAACATAGGTTGTTCTATTTCGACTGTTAGGTTGTTAGCATGAGCCTTCAAAGGTTAAAAATCTTCAATATGGGGCCATATTTTGGTCCCATACAATACTATACCTCTAATTGAAACTTTGAACTCTAAATTGTCTAAGACAAAACGTTGAGTTAAATCTACTCTAGTAGTAGACGCACATGATAATTATTGGAAGGAGAAACCGTCAATATCGGACCATTCCACTGTGCCTGTCACACAAAATGGTCTACATTCTGAAAAAAAAAATTAAAAAAATCAATTTGATCCAAAATTCGAAGATCGTTAAATTGTTTCGAAATAGAAGGCCATTGATATATTTCCCCATAGGATTGGAACAAAAATATGGGTTCTTACACATATTCTGGGATCCTACGTGATATTGAATTCTTATAAAACACATTGAACACTAATAACCCAATAAAACATTGAAGAAGGATTGTGTTGCGCGCATGGTATACGTTACACTTAGGCTATTATATGTCTTTTGAACTGTTTTGTATATTTTAAAACTTTCAAAAACAACAGTATATTTTGAGACATATATACATATATAATGTGTAATTCATATAAAAACATTTTTTAATAATGCTTTTATCTATATAATAACAAAAATTAAATTCGTCAATAATTTTTTCCGACCACAAAAATGTACACACAATTTTGTTCAGTACACACATAAAGACTACACAAAAGAGATTCCTTAATAAATTATTCTCTTTAGAATCTCCATTGATAATATCCTATTACTCGAAAATCTCTCATCATCATCTACTTCATCACAATATTTAAGGTTACCCAAAAGCAAAAAATAAAATTGTTAAATATTCACATCCACTTAAAAAGTTTTTATCTCAAGTTACGCTCGAGAAAAAAGCAGAAACGCGGCGGAAAAAAACATAAACAATTTCCAAACTTCTTTATTTTGCCAACAACAACATTTTATTTGAAATTGACTTCATTTCCTTTCGACGCATAAAATATCCTTAATCATATTCTGTTTATCTCCGTTCGTTAAATGCAGCTAACTTTTGCAAATTCATTTAAAATAAGTTGAATGCGGAATTGTGGCATTCGTTCGGGGGTGGGTGGATGGTATTTCTGTACACAAAACAGAAAAAACTATAAATTATAAAAAACGATGACAACGGCGAAGGGGACAGCAACTACAGCAACAGCAACAGCAATAAGACCAAAAACATTCAACGCACCGAAGCATTGCAAAAAAAATATTAGTTGTTTTTTTCTCAGTTCATAGTTTGATGCGGCTTTGTTATCTAAAATCGAATTTCTATCCCTTTAGCAGGAAGAGAAGGGTTGCCATGTGGAATAGAAGAAGAAAAAAGTAAATTGGCCTAATCAAACTTTTTTATAATCTTCACCATGAGATGCGCATACTAAGTACCTGAAATCGGTCGGGATAAATTACAGATACTCAGGTTGGAAAATTCGGCTATGACCTACAGCATACCGAAAATGGTTGGCCATATCAGCCACGTTTTTTTCCCAAGAACTTCCGTACCCACCAAGGAATCGGAAGGTCTGTCAGAATACCAAAACTAGGGGCGGGATCTTTAAATAAAGGCTATGTCAGGGTCCGGTGACCTTCTTTTAAAAATACCAAAATTTCTTTATCCATAAAATCTTAAAGGTATTCTTAAAACCTGGAGAAGACCTGGAGATATACTTCTGTAGAAAACCTGTAAGTATTTTTAAAGGGGACCAGGAGGTCCTCGCCTCCATAATGAAATCTTCTCCTGCACAATACCATGAAGTCTTCTGCAGAAGGTTATGAGGTCTTCTTCTGTAGAAGATTGTGCGGTCTTCTTCTGTAGAATACCATGAAGTCTTCTTCTGTCGAAGACCATGATGTCTTCTTCTGTAGAAGGCTATGAGGTCTTCTTCTGTAGAATATCATGAAGTCTTCTTCTGTCGAAGACCATGATGTCTTCTTCTGTAGAAGGCTATGAGGTCTTCTTCTGTAGAATATCATTAGGCCATGTCATGTCGATGACCATGAGGTATTCTTCTGTCGAAGACCATGAGGTATTCTTCTGTATAAGAATATGAGGTCTTATTCCATAGAATACAATGAGGTTCTTCTGTAGATGACCATGAGGTCTTCCTCTGTAGAAGACCATGAGGTCTTCTTCTGTAGAAGACCATGAGGTCTTCTTCAGCAGAAGGCCATGAGGTCTTCTTCAGTAGAAGACCATGAGGTCTACTTCAGTAGAAGACCATGAGGTCTTCTTCAGTAGAAGACCATGAGGTCTTCTTCAGTAGAAGACCATGAGGTCTTCTTCAGTAGAAGACCATGAGGTCTGCTTCAGTAGAAGACCACGAGGTCTTTTTCAGTAGAAGACCATGAGGTCTTCTTCAGTAGAATACCATGAGGTCTTCTTCAGTAGAAGACCATGAGGTCTTTTTCAGTAGAAGACCATGAAGTCTTCTTCAGTAGAAGACCATGAGGTCTTCTTCAGTAGAAGACCATGAGGTCTTCTTCAGTAGAAGGCCACGAGGTCTTCTTCAGTAGAAGACCATGAGGTCTTCTTCAATAGAAGACCATGAGGTCTTCTTCTGTAAAAGGCCATGAGATCTTCTTCAGTAGAGAACCATGAGGTCTTCTTCAGTAGAAGACGATGAGGTCTTCTTCAGTAGAAGGCCACGAGGTCTTCTTCAGTAGAAGACCATGAGGTCTTCTTCAATAGAAGACCATGAGGTATTCTTCAGTAGAAGACCATGAGGTCTTCTTCTGTAAAAGGCCATGAGGTCTTCTTCTGTAGAAGACCATGAGGTCTTCTTCTGTAGAAGACCATACGGTCTTCTTCAGTAGAAGACCATGAGGTCTTCTTCTGTAGAAGACCATAAGGTCTTCTTCTGTAGAAGACCATAAGGTCTTCTTCAGTAGAAGACCATAAGGTCTTCTTCAGTAGAAGACCATAAGGTCTTCTTCAGTAGAAGACCATGAGGTTTTCTTCTGTAGAAAACTAGATGGTCTTCTTCTGTAGAAGACCATAAATCCTTCTTCTGTAAAGGACCATGAGGTTTTCTCTTGTAGAAGACCAGAATGTCTTCTTCTTTAGAATACTATGAGGTCTTGTTCTGTAGAAGACTATTAGGTCTTCTTCTATTAAAGACCTTGACGACTTCTTCTATAGAAGACCATAAAGAAGATCTTAATTTCTTCTTCTGTAGAAGACCATTAGATCTTCTTCTATTGAAGACCAGGAGGTCTTCTTTTGTAGAAGAATTTGAGATCTTCTTCAATAGAAGAGGTATTCTTCTGAAGCAGAATATCTAGAATGTCTTCTTCTGTAGAAGACCAGAATGTCTCCTTCAATAGAAGGCCAGAAAGTCTTCTTAAATAGTACATCAAAAGATCTTCTTCCATAGAAGGCCTGTAGGTTTTCTTCAGTAGAACACCAATAGGTCTTCTTCCATAGAAGACAAGAGGTCAGAAGGACATTCAGGCCAAGAGGTCTTAAGACCAGCAGGCGGTCTGCTATAAAACAGTAAAAGGACTTCTGGTACCGAAGGAGAATTTCTTCTTGGAAAATCAGTAGTACAGATTCATTTTAAGACCAAAAGGTCTTCATCCACGGAAGACCTGTGTCTTCCTCTGGGAGGTCTATGTAAGATGAAAGATTTTTCATTATAGAAAAATCAGGACGACTTCTTCTATAGAAGAAAAGTCGGAGTACTCTACGGAATAATTTCAAGTCGCCATTTATAGAAGACCTTGTGTGGTACCCATAGATAACCCTGAGATTTTCTGTAGAAAAACATTTTTGGCCGAATAAGTTTTGGACCAAAAAGTTTTGCAAACCCCCTCAATCCCCTTATACCTTTTTACAATTCGCATAACTGCGTTTGCTGTTGTTTTTGTTTGTTTTGTTGCTGCAACACCACAACAATAACAACAACGAAAAAACGCAACACAACAGGGAAATTCGTGGTCACAATACATTTCTCCGCAGCTATGGAAATTTCCCAGTTTTGTTCATGGTACGGTTCCTGTGTTATAAGTTTAGATTTATTTCGATTCCATTGAATGACATCCGTTTATCTACGACGTTTGTCTTCATATTACACAAGCCATGGAAAATGGGTTCACCGCTTACGTCTGTCTGTCTGTCTGTTGATGTTGGATGCTATGATTGTCGTTTGGGCAATGGGTGGCGCCAAACTGTCAGATGCCCGAGCTATATATTGGTTAAAGTGTCGTTTGTTCTTTTTGTCGGGATGGTTGGTCGGAGGTTTTGTTAAAGTCCACCAACGCACTTAAATTTTATTGTGTTTCGTCGTCGTGGTGGTGTTGGTTTTGTTGTTGTAAATTGTAAATTGAAGGAGTTACTATAAAAAAAAAAAACAACAACAACGGCAGTTACACTTAATAAGAAATTCGAATGCCATAAGCAAAACACGTACCTACCTTAAACATTTGAACAAATTCCGGTCGATAGTGGACAAAGGGCTGCCTTGTGGAAATATAAAGATACGAGCGACCGAGCAATTCATTGCTTTATTTGTTGTACAACAACGTCAGAATGAAATTACCGAGGAAAAAAAACGAATAAGAAAAACGACAGTTTTATTTATTTTACAAATGGAAATGAAATTTCCATTTATTTGAAATTGAAATTCCGGAGAAATTGAATTTCTCAACACCTACGGAGCGAGAGCGAGAACAAATGACCAGAGTCCGTTGGCGGTTTCGAGTTTTGTTCACACAACAACAAACCGAATGAATGACTATCTTATTTGTTTGGTAAAAAGTTTATCTGTTCATCAGTAGTTTTTTCGTCAATATTGCTAAAGGATTGTTCAATACGAAAATAAATAATAATAATAAAATTGAAGTATTGTGTAATGAGCAGATTTTTATTTGCAAAAGATACCAGATATTCAGCAAAAGCAGTTGGGTTTGTGTTTTAATTAATAAAAATTAAAGATTGAAATAAATGAAGTGATGGAAGATTGTAATCATTGAAGGGTTATGAATTTAATATTAAAAAATTGAAGGATTACCTGACAGAGAGAGAGCCAATGGAGTAGTTCAATTGTACTGAATTTATTAATTGAAAACCATTAAGGATAGTAGTAAAGTCGGACTGAGCCGATTATATGATACCCTTCACCACTTTGGGTATATTCTACATATGTATCCTAACAGACGTCGTCGAAGGAAGATTGACATGAAATTGAACAAACATAAATATGTGATCTTAATCTATATGTAATCCTGCTAACATCAATCCTTACACATACCATTCTGCAACCTATGCTAAATTTTGTAAATCGACTTAAAGCAAAAATTTAATTTCAATCAGACACACTTTCATTACTTGGTTCTTACTTGTACAATTAACATGAATAGGTAGAAATTATATATGGAACCTATGCTATATCTAAATCTGAACCGATTTCAAGGAAACTTGCCCGAGATTAATTTATAATCAATACGTTGTGTCAATCATTTAACTTAAAATCAAAGGAAAATATATATGGGAGGTGTATATAAATTTGAACCAATTTTCACTCTGGACTTAATTCAGTACTATATGCAAGTCGGAAGATATACAGGGACTTTGGTGCACTATTTATAAAAAATCGGAGGAAAATATATATATGGGAGATACCTATATCTAAATCTGAACCGATTTTCTCGAAACTTAACATACATCATTCTTGACCCAATTCATTACGCTATGTCAAATTTCGTGCAAATCGAAAGATATATATATATATATATAGACGTTGGTGCACCATTTGAATAAAATCCGACGAAAATATATACGGGAGCTATATCTGAATCTGGACTGATTTTCAAAAAAACTTAACACACGTCATTCTACACTTTATTCAGTACGCTATGCCAAATTTCGTGCAAATCGAAAGATATATAGAGACTTTGGTACACCTTTTACATTATATCGGACGAAAATATGTATGGGAGCTATATCTAAATCTAAAGTCGTAAAATATATAGAGGCTTTAGTACACCATTTACCTTAAATTGGACTAAAATATATATGGGAGCTATATCTAAATCTAAAACGATTTTCCTGAAACTTAGCACACATCATTCTAGACTTAATTCAGTACGCTACGCCAAATTTTGTGCGAACCGAAATATATATAGGGACTTTAGTGAACAATTTACCTTTAATCGGACGAATATATATATATGGGAGCTATATCTAAATCTAAACCGATTTTCATGAAACTTAACACACATCATTATAGACTAAATTCAGTACGCTATGTCAAGTTTCGTGCAAATCGAAAGATATATAGGGACTTTGGTGCACCATTTACCTTAAATCTGACGAAAATATATATGGGACCTATATCTAAACCGATTTTCATGAAACTTAACACACATCATTCTAGACTCAATTAAGTACGCTATGCTGAATTGAGTGTAAGTCGAATTATAAATAGGGATCTTTTTGCACCATTTATTTAAATCGGACCAATATATATATATATGGGAGCTATATCTAAATCTGAACTGATTTTCAAGAAACTTAACACACATCAATCTGGACTTAATTCAGTACGCTATACCAAATTTTGTGCAAATCGAAAGATTTGCAGGGACTTTGGTGCACCGTTTACATTAAAGCGGACGATAATATATATGGGAGTTACATCTAAATCTTAACCGATATTCATCAATTTCAATGGGGTTCGTCCTTGGCCAAATACATAAAAGAGCTGTACCAAATTCCATTTAAATCGGATTATAAATGCGACCTGTACTTTGTTTACAATTGAACATCAACAGACGGACATGCGTAAATCGACTCAGAAGGTAATTCTATGCATATTCTCAAAAGGAACCATGTATCTATCTCGTTTACTTTTCGAGGTGTATCATGAATTTCGCTTCTTCAGGTACCACCTACAAAAAATTGTCAAACATTAATTTTTGTAATATGATGCGAACGGAGTATTCGATTTGTACCAAAGTTTGCATAACATAAAAGTTTAACCATAATATTTAAAGATGTGGCTTATCGGACACCTCCTTCTAGTACCTCTTCCACAAAAGGTCAAAATTTAAGAAAAATACTATTTTGAAGCGAATGGTATATTCAATTTCATCCAAACTTGACACATCGTAATATATGCTATGCCTAAAGGTGGGGTCAATCGGGTGAAAAATTTGCATGAAATTTGGTCAAAAATATGTATGCTAGCTTACTACACATACTTAATACACATAATAATTCGTCTCAATCGGACACACTTTATTTGTTTGTGTGCGATATTTACCCCTCTGGTCTTATATAGACAGAAGATATATCATAGACTGCTATAATTATAAGCAGACAATCTACATCCGGACTTCTACATATAGAAGGCCTACTCCCCTTCTACTATGGGTATTATGCAAATCCCCTATGTTATGAAGATTCCCCTTAAAAGAACGATTTTCCTTAGATATTCTAAAAAAATTGAAGAAAACCTTCGGGTATTCTAGAGATAGAAGAACTCCTTTAGGTCTTTTCGAAATATAAGAACTTCTTCAGATCTACCAGAGGTAGAATATCAACATGAAATGCATCTTCTTTCAGGTCACATTTAACTGTAAATGATTCTTGTCAGGGTTTCGATAGACAAATTTTTTTGCTCCAAAAATGTTCTTCAGGTCTTCTAAAAATCCAACTAGAGATAGAGAAATCACCATTAGGCCTTATAGTGATTACTTTTTATACTCTCAACCTTATGGCTAATGAGGGTATATACACTTTGATACTGCAAAAATGTGCCCCATCAAAATATGTATATTGATTTTAGACTCCATGTTTTGTTGGTTCAAATCTGTTTCAGACAATTTGGAATCGATTTATGTATGTCCGTCTGTCTGCCTGGCCGGCTGGGAGTAACAGATGTCCAAACTTTGCACACCGTAATATTTCTTCCAAACTTACTTCAAGTTCGAAGATGGGGAATGTCGGTTAAATTCGTCGTGCATCTTCACAACGAAATCGTCAAAATTGTGCAAGCCTAGATCAAGCCTTCTGTTACCTCCCCCACAAAGGGTCAAATATTTATAAATCCAAAATCAGGCGAATGTTATGTCCGATTTGAACCAAACTTTGCACAAACTATTATCTTTACAAAACCCAGATCATGCAGGAAGATGGAACCCATTGTTCCACTCCCCTGGTGCCTCCACTCCAAATGGTCAACATTTTCAATATTTATAAATCCAATTTCAGGCGAATGGAATGCCCGATTTGAACCTAAATTTGCACAACCTATTATCTTTACAAAGTTCAAGACCGAAACTTCCTGCATGTCTTTTAGAAATGGATACCCTCTTCAGGTCTTCTATAAATAGAAACCAGTAAGATACCCTTCACCACTTTCGGTGTATTCAACAGTATCATTGATACATTTCGTGTCAACCGGTACAACATTTACCTAAACATCAACGAACATACAAATGGGAGCTGTATCTAAATCTGAATAGATTTCAACAAAATTATATGTCAATCAAACAAACTTTGGTTCATTAGGGCACATTTATATAAAATCGTAGGAAAATATATTTAGGAGCTATATCTAAATCTGAACCAATTTTCACGAAACTAAACACACAGCATTCTAGGATAAATTCAGTACGCTATACCAAATTGCGTAGAAATCGAAAGTATATAGGGACTTTGGTGCACCATTTCCATGAAATCGGACTAAACTATATATAGTAGCTATATCTAAATCTGGACCGATTTTCACGAAACTCAACACACATCATTCTAGATTTAATTAAGTACGCTATGCCAAATTTCGTGCAAATCGAAATATATGTCGGGACTTTGGTGCACCATTTACATAAAATCGGACGAGACTATATATGGGAGCTATATCTAAATCTGAACCGATTTTTACGAAACTTAGCACACATCAATCTAGACTTAATTTCGTACACTGCGCTAAATTTCGTGCAAATCGAAAGGTATATAAGCACTTTGGTACACCATTTACATAAAATCGGACGAATCTATATATGGGAGCTATATCTAAATCTGAACCGATTTCAACCAAACTTGGCATACATCAATATAGACCTAATTCAATACTCTGTGCAAAATTGTGTCTCAATCGGACTAATATTGGGAGTTTGGTGCACCATTAACCTAAAATCAGACGAAACTATATATGGGAGCTATATGGACATATCTTAACCGATATTTTTTAATTTCAATGGGGTTCGTCCTTGGGCCAAATTGGATCGTAAATGCGACTTGTACTTTGTTCACAAAAATACATGGACGGACGGACAGACGAACATTCATAAATCGACTCAGGTCTATCTCGTTTCCTTTTGTCTGTTACAAACATATGCACAAAGACATAATACCCTGTTCCACAGTGTGGTGAAGGGTATAAAAACATTCTTCGGATCTTCCTCTTATAGACTTCATTTAAACTTAGAGACATGGCCTATTTCAGGTTTTCTACTGATAGAACCTCTTTACACGCCTCACCATTTTTTTCACAAAACTTCGTCATGATAAAAGGTCTTTCAGGAGGAATATTATCCTCTGAGTGGCCGAAATAACAAATTACAAACACTCAAGTTGGAAAATCTGGCTAAGACCCCTAGCATTTGGAAATTATGAAGCCGGGCTATGTCGAAATGTTGGTCGATATAAACATTTGTTATTGACCGAAAACTCGAAATGTCTCCTCATATCCATGTCGTTTAAAAGTCAACCATTGATGTATTTAAAATCGTATGAGACCTTTATATAGAGGTAATGCCTAAAAATTTACCTATATTGAAAATACAAAGTATTGATTTACACTCTAAGATCCGTACCACCCTTTATATGGGGTATATCTCAAAATTAGGACGTGGACTAAAGATTCTTTTGTGTAGTTTTTTACTAAGCCCCGAAGTCCAACATACAACAACCATAGTTGGAAAAGGAGCCTATGAAAATATGTTCTGTGTCTAAAAATAATCTGGTGTGCCTTCACGGCATTGAACGTTATCAGGAAAGATATTTTTCACTCCTCAAGAACTCGGAATGCCAAATAAGGCGATACGTGATCGACATTGTATATGCATTTTTACTAAATATCGTATGGGAAATATATACCTAACAGACTAAAAATTCTAATTATGGAGAGCTTACCATAACATGGGGTACATTTTGATGAATGGTGCATAGTCTAAATCTCTAAAAACTTCCGTGAATAATAGCCGCTCGAAGCACAATGGACACATTGTAGACGACTACTTTTAAATTGACGCAGAGCATATATACAATTCTATATATAAATTCAATACTACCGTCTTTCAAATATGTTGTAAATAACATAATGGGATTTTTTTTGTCATACCGTTTTAATAATTAAACAATTATAATGCAGAAAATTTCATATTTTGTTTGTCTCATCAATATTTAAATAAAGTATTTATTATTATTTTTGTAAATATATTTTTAATATAAAGAAAAACAACAGGAACAACAACAACAAATTCCCTTATAAACAATTCATCAATTAGTTGGCATTTGAAATGCGACGACGATAAATAACAGCTCGTTGAACAAATTCGAAGTGAACAAATAGACAGAGACATACACACATACGCACGCACTCACTCACTCACCGACACCGACATATATCTTCATCAGAAAACAAATTTTTTGAACGCATCTGCTTGTAATTTGATTCTTAAATTGGCCATAAATTGAATAATTTGTTTAAATGCTTATAGACGACCATCATCGATATGTGGAATACAATTGAAAAAAAAAAGAAAAAACAAAAACAATATTTTGTGAAAACAACAAAAACAAATAAATAATAATATTTGTATTAGATGGGATCGAAGGAAGGTCTGCAAAGTATATTGATTTAATAAACTGAAGAAGTGGGATTACAACTGTCTCCTGTACCAACCATTCAAAATATTCACCGGAGACCCCATAAGGTATAGATGCCTTGATCGGAATAACGTTTAAAGTCCATCTCGTCATGTCCGTCTGTTTTTTTAAGTCACAATATCGGCAAATCCAAATCCACAGCCACACTGTTCCCTACGTGGATGTCTTAAAGGATGTTCCCACTGAACATAAAGGCCCAATGGTTCGCACATTTCGGTCACCAACTCTCCCAAGATATTTGGTGTATTGTTTACCTAAATTTTCAAGTCGTATGGGCAATCATTGATATTTGTGATAAACTGAGCAGTGAGAACGAGTTCCTCAGACCATGAGGGAGCCTCTAGATCAATAGGATACGGATACTGTCGCTCAGGTTTTAGAACAATACGGTGTGAATGCTATACGCGAAATTCCACGCAACATCAGCAACAGAGGAGAAGGAGCTGCCTAGACATACACGAGTAGTCTTAGCTCAACTAAAGGCACGATTTTGCAACCGTTTTCATTCGTACTAGACACTTAATACTTAACACATGCCCAGCATGTGGACTAAGACCCTCGGGGGCAGCAATTGGCCGGTCAGTGGTAAGCTATGCTGTGCCAGTGTAGTTTAAAAATGTATGTAATGCCACCCTGAGCATTGCCATGATACCAGTTGATCATCTCCATTAAGATACGAAGATCATTCCCGTTCTTCGGCACAACAAAATGTTGTCGATGTAGTAACTGGTTGGGTGTTATCACCGGGAACACTCCCGACCTACTCTTATGGATACACTTCCTTCGACCAGGTATATCATAATTGATCTGCAACCATTTTAATTCATACTAGACATCAAATGCCTAACACATGCCCAGCATGTGGACTAAACCCCTGGGCGGCTGCAATTGGCTGGTCAGACGTAAGCTATGTGGTCCCAGTGTAGTGGCATCCTCATAACACCAGTCGACCATCTTCATGAGGAGACAAAGATCATTCCCGTCGATCGGCACAACAAAAAGTTGTCGATGTAGTAATTGGTTGGATGTTATAATCGGGAAAAATCCTGGATAGACTTCCCTCGCACAGGTACGTCATAATTGATCTGCATGACGTCCTGAGAACAGTAACAGGATATCTTCTCATGACACTAGTGGGCCATATTCATAATGATATGAAGATTATATCCACTCATCGGCAAAAACCAAATCTAGAGTGTGAGGTCCAATGGTACAAGATTGAACCTCTAGATCAATAGGTCTACCAGACAGGTCTGAGTAGCATTCATACATATACAGCTGCTAAGGCAGTAGAGCAATATTGTGACAATGCTATTACGTGACACGTTCCGCCGCATAATGGTGGGTGTGTGGCTTTACAAAGTTCGTACGTTGATAACTTGTCTTTATTCAGGTTATTATCACTTCAGTACGTTGTACATAATTTTGCGGCAATCGGCTAACTTTATATGAGAAACTT